>NC_134483.1:267516435-267648935 GCF_040206685.1 Ascaphus truei
ACGCGCAGTGGGCCTGAGGCTGAGGCGGGACGCACAGTGGGCCTGAGGCTGAGGCGGGACGCACAGTGACTTACCTGAACGGGTAGTAGCGCCGGGGAGGTAAGGGAGCGGCTGGGGTAGGAGGGCCGCGCTTCCCGCACGGAGCCAGTGCAGGGCGGCGCACGTGATGGGGGGGGGGGGGGCGGACAGAGGGGGTGTGTGTGTATAGAGCTGCTGTGTTGTGTGTGTGTGTGTGTGTGTGTGTGTGTGTGTGTGTGTGTGTGTGTGTGTGTGTGTATAGAGCTGCTGTATTGTGTTGTGTGTGTGTGTGTGTGTGTGTGTATAGAGCTGCTGTGTTGTGTGTGTGTGTGTGTGTGTGTGTGTGTGTTTGTATAGAGCTGCTGTGTTGTGTGTGTGTGTGTGTGTGTGTGTATAGAGCTTCTGTGTTGTGTGTGTGTGTGTGTGTGTGTGTGTGTGTGTGTGTGTGTGTTTGTGTGTGTGTGTGTGTGTGTGTGTGTGTGTGGCCCGTCACTCCGCCTCAGGCCAATGAGAGGTGTGCGGGGGCGGGCGGCCCAAGGGACCAATGAGATTTCCCCTAGGGACACCGGACATCCAGGCAGGCAGGCATACAGTGCTTTCACTAATATAGTATAAGATATATATATATATCCAACCTCATTGCTTCAGCTTTGCATAGCCAGTGTAACCAACCCCACACTGATGAGACCAATTAAGGTCGAAACAGCTGTCTGTGGGTGGGTTTACTGGCTATGCATCTTAACCCTGGCTGTGCTTAAAGCTGTGACCATGCAGCAAGCTTAAGCCTATAGGGAACCATGTTTAAAATGGTTTTGAAACAAAAAGTGGCACTGTGTGCTCATTTGCATGTCATTTCCCAGAATCCCTTGCTGTAGTGGAAGTGCTGTGTGCTGGGTAATAATGGTGAAAGGCTGAAAGGCAGGGTTGCAGACCTGTCTAAGGCCTAGGACATGGTCAAAAAGACCGTGCTGAGGCGCACTGAGGGGAAACATTATCCCTATCAGCGCGGCTTTAGACGGCGCTTCAGCAGGCGTGCGGAGGCGTGTGGAAATGCAGGAGACAGGCAAGTTTAAATTTTGCCGCTCATGGAAGCACATGACTGCCAAAAGCCAATGGCAGTCCGTGACGTCGGCGCCGTGACGTGGCGCGCTAGCCCTGCCTCCCGATCCGCCTCCAGGCTCGCCTCCCGAAAGCCTCCCACCCGGCACACAAGCGCGCTCACTGACGATCATGCAGGGACAAGAAAAATCTTTTGCTTGAGCAGGAGAGCATGAGCGTCAGCGCTGCCCAGCGCCGCTCCCTGCACCATGTCCCAGGCCTAAGACATGCAAATAAGTATACAGTAATATTTTCATTATATATATATTTATATATATATATATATATATATATATATATATATATATATACAGTGTTCGACAAACCTATACATTTGCACGCCCCGGGCGAGTGGATTTAACATCGTGGCGATCTCCTATTGGCCCAAGCAGCACACGTGTGGTACTAGGTTGCGAGTAGATTTTTTTTTTCGGCGAGTAGATTTTTTGGTGATTTGTCGACCACTGTGTATATATATATATATATATATATATATATATATATATATATATATATATATATATATATATATATATATATATATATATATATATATATATATCCCCTCTCTCTCCCCCTCCCTTCCCTTCCTTCCCCTCACCCCCCCCTCTCTTTCTCTACCCCTCCTTCTCTCTCCCCCTGCTTTCTCCCTGCCCCCTCTCTCTCCCCCCTCTTCCCCCTCCCTCTCTCTCCCACCCCCCCTCTCTCCCCCATTGCTCACTCTCCCCTACTCACCCGCCCCCCCTGTGCTCTCTCCCGCCCCCACTGCGCTCTCTTTCTCCCGCCCCCCTGCTCTCTCTCCCGCACCCCCTGTGCGCTCTCTCCCGCCCCCCCCCTCTCTCCCCCATCTCTCTCTCCCCCCCATTGCTCTCTCCCGCCCCCCTGTGCTCTCTCTCCCGCCACTCCAGCGCTCTCTCCCCGCCACTCCAGCGCTCTCTCCTCCCGCTCTCTCTTCTGCCCCCTCTGTGCTCTCCCCCCCTCCCTGCGCTCTCTCTACCCTGCGCTCTCTCCCCCCTGCGCTCTCTCCCACCCCCCCTGCTCTATTCCGCCCTCCCCTGCGCCCTCTTCCCCCCCTGCACTCTCTCCCTCTCCCCTGCTCCCTCCCCCCTGCTCCCTCCCCACCACGCTCTCACCCCCCACGCTCTCTCCCCCACCGGGCTCTCTCCCCCACACTCTCTCCCCCACGCTCTCTCCCCCCATGCTCTCTCCCCCCCGCGCTCTCTCCCCCCTGCGCTCTTTCCCCCCTGCATTCTCTCTCCCCCCGCGCCCTCTCCCCCCTCGCGCTCTCCCCCCCCGCGCTCTCTCCCTCCCCCTCTCTCTCACCGACTCTCCCCGACCCTCTCCCCGACCCTCCTCCTGACCCTCCCCCCTCTCTCTCCCCCGACCCTCCCCCCGACCCTCCCCTCTCTCTCCCCCTTGCTTTCTCTTCCCCCTCGCTTTCTCTCCCCCTTGCTTTCTCTCCCCCCTTTCCTCCTCTCCCCCCTTTCCTCCTCTCCCCCCTTCCCTCCTCCCCCTTCCCTCCTCCCCCCCTTCCCTCCTCTGTCTCCCCTCCTTCCCTCCTTTCTCTCTCTCCTTTCCCCTCTCTCTCTCTCCCCTTCTCTCCTTTCCCCTCTCTCTCCCCTTCTCTCCTTTCCCCTATCTCCCCCTTCTCTCCTTTCCCCTCTCTCCCCCCTTATCTCCTTCCCCCTTCTCTCCTTTCCCCACCCCCCCATCCCCCCTCACTCCGTTTGCCCCCCCACCACCACCACTCCGTTTGTTCCCCCACCACCACTCCGTTTGCCCCCCCCCCACACCACCACTTCGTTTTACCACCACACCACCACTCCGTTTTACCCCCCCCCCCGTTCACATCTCTCCGTTTTCTGTTTTGTGTGCCCCCCCCTGTTTCGTGTCCCCCCCCGTGTTTCGTGTGTGTCTCCCGTTTCGTGTCCCCCCCACATTCGTGTGTCCCCCACCCCCTGTTTCGTGTGTGTCCCCCTCCCTGTCAGAGTACAGCAACAACCAATGCAATACAATACAAGCTCCCAATGCTTGTATTGCATTGGTTTTGCCTTGCTGTCCTCTGATTGGGTAAAGTAGGTCATGTGATCTGAAGTCGGAGCTACAGATTCAAAAGATTTGTACTCTTGAATCTGAACGCCGAGGACAGCTCACGGGCACGCGCAGGGGGGTGCTCACCCAGGCCACACACATTGTTGCAATGTGTCTCATCGTGGCGAGCGTGAGCGCCTGCGCCAGCTCAGCGCCACCCTGGACTCAGCCTTAGGCTAAGTCCCCGCTGGCGCTGAGCGTGTTCATGCTTGGAGAGCGCTCCATGCATGAGCGCCGGGTGTCCGGCTTGTACACGCGCGCGGGGGAAGGGGGTATTGCGGGTAGTTCAGCGCGCGGGTAAGTATAGATTTTTTTTGTTTACTTATGCGTCGATCGTAGCTGAGTGTGTTTACGCACGAGCACCGCGTGAGTGGGGACTTACATATATCTATATATGTAAGTCTCTTCCGCAAGAGCCGTCCGCTCAGCCCGATCAGCGCTAGCAGGGACTTAGCCTTAGTAGTACCGTTTAAAACAGTCAGGTTCTCGTAAAGCGGATATTTTGAGCTATTCCTCAAGCTTGATTCAAACTCGCGCCCCCGAGTGCATAACACGAACAGAGCCTGCAGGCACTATACACAACACACACACCATGCAAGCGCATCAGGGAGCATATATTACAGTTCATTATAGATTAAATTATATCGTACAGAGCTTCTTTTTTTTTTTTTTTTTACAGTGTACTGTCAAAAGAATATATAAGGCGTAGAATGCGTTGTACACTATCATTTAATTTACAGTATGAAGAACTCAATTGTCTGTCCCCTAAAAAGTAACACAATAGAGCTACATTTTTCCAGGACCAATACAGCTAACACTAAGGCCTCGGCCAGGGTGGCGCTGAGCGGGCGGGCGCACTCACGCTGGCCGCTCTGAAACACATTGAGGCAATGTGTGTGGCCAGCGTGAGCAGACGCCTGCGCATGCTCTACGCTTAGATGCATGCAGAGCAAGCAAATTTGATTTTGACGCAAGCACGTTACGTGAGCGGTTCGCCCAATGAATCGCCCGGCTGAGCAGGGCGCAGCGCACGAGCACCAGCACGCCTGCTCCCTGCCTGGCCGCAGCCTAAATTATTGAACAGCAAGAGCACTGATTTAATAGTGTAGTCACTGAAGCAGGACATCCTTACAGTCTTTTTCAACTTCTGCTATTTTATTAACCCTTCCAGTGTGACTTCACTTCTCACAGCCAAGTAATTCCATACATTATTTAAAAATCCAAACCCTCAAAAGGAATGTTTACAAGCACTCAAGAACGGAAAACATTTGAACTAAAAAAGATTCACAATCTTTGACACTACAAAAAAGAGGACTTAAATATTTAAAAAAAACAGCCAAACTAATAGAGCTGAATATTGATTTCAAGTGGCAACGAACAGCTATATACCTTGGGGTATATCTAACTAGAAAGTATGATTTGTTATATGGAGCTAACTACCCCCGAATATTAAAATATTTATGAGCAGACTTCCAGATTTGGTCCAGTTTTAATATATCTTTGATAGGAAGAATCCAATCAGTCTGGATGAATCTGATGCCCAGACTACTATACCCTTTTCAAACCCTCCCGATTCCTATTGTGAATACAGACATCGTGAAGCTCCAGTCCCTAATTACTAATTTTATCTTGGACAGTCAAAGACCAAGAATAAGTAGACGGGTCTTATCCCATCCCACAATAGACAATCGAGGATTTTGGCCAGGTCTATCGAAACAAGGTTTAAAAAACTGGTATAAGGTAAATATTACCAAGCTTCTATACAAGGCTGACTTCTAATCTAGTGGGGCTTGGTGCCCGGGGAGAGTGCAGGGCTTCTTACTTTCTCTCCAGCTTCTCCTCCATCATGATGTCACAGCATCACTGTCATTGCAACGCGTCATTTGACGTTGTGGCGTTGTCATGGAGACACGGCATTGCTATCAAAACATGCAGGAGGGGATACACCCGAGAAGGAAAGAGACAGTTACAGAGGTCCCTCTATCTCCCCGGCCATCAGTTTACATGTTATGGGGAATAATGCAAGGCCTCTCTGTAAGTGCGGGGCTTAGTGCAACTGTACCGATGGAATCGCCATCAAGCCAGCCCTGCTCTAGATATAAGCAAGAATCTTAAAATTAAACAGTTTTACCAATTAGTGAGGGCAAAAGATCTCCTTACCAGAGAGATATTCCATTTTCTCCAAACCTGAATCAAAGTTTCAGAGACTGTGCTTAGAGGCAGATGCACAACAGAAATTGACCTCAGAGTTACAGTATATGGGTATTTTTCCCTCACAGATCCTGAATACCAAGATAAACTTAAATATATTAGACTGGGAGGCAGTCCTGGGAAGGATTTAGATGGAGACAACTGGGGCGATATCTTCGAAGCAGTGGCCAGAAGCTTCAAATGCATGACAATGGAGGAAAATGCACTGTAATGTCTGCATCATGTCGCAGTATCTTTTAGTCCTAGACTAAGGCCGGAAACATTGTATTTCTCTACACTGGGTTTATTTACAGGGTTATTTACCAGGTAAAATTATACACTAACAGGCCCACCATCCCTTTAAGTCAAAACAAATCATAAAAATAACACCTACTCCTTCATAGGAGTATACAGTAGCTGCAGCCCTCTCTAACGGTAGCCGCCAGCTAAGCTGCTTGTCGGCTCAATACATGTACTATTATCCCTAAACAATATACTGTACATAGTCTTTGCACATCAATATAGTGTTTATCTCTTATCTGTTTCTATTGGGGCTCCAGGTAATTCCCTCTGGAATTCTCTCTGTGTGCAGGCCACTTCCTGACTTTTAAAACTCTTGTTCCTTCAGGAGTTCTGCTAATTGGCTCCAGCTGCAGTATGCCGCTACAGAGGAGTTTAACCTCCTGCACACTGGAATCTATGTACTGCCAGCTTTGTAGTATCCAGACACAATGATTATATCACAGCATACAAAGTAATGATGCGCTGGTACAAAACCACATAAGCTATTTCTAGATATGTGCAAGGAAACTCTCCACTAAAGGCTTTTGTGCAGTAGCATCTTTCCTGCACGTGTGGTGGCCATGTCCCGAAATATCTGATTTATGGAAACAGAAAAAAGCCTGTCTCTAACCAATTTTAAATACTGATAATCCCATGAACCCATGGCTTTTTCTTCTAAACAGTCCTCTCCAGAACCTTACGAGAGTCAAGAACAAATTGATCAAACACATGTAACCACAGCCACGAGATGCATAATAGCCAGTTTCTGGACACAAAATAAGATACCTACCCTCCCAACATCAGGAATAAAATATGATTCATCGCAGATGGAAAAAATTACCAGATTCCTGAATGATACAAGCCACAAATTCCATAAAATCTGGTTCCCCTGGTTAGCTCACGCGGGAATCACATACATATATTCTAGTTCAATACTCATGTAGGACTCGTTTTTCTCCCAAGCTACCAATTCAAACAGCTGGCACAAAATGAGCCCCAGTGCCAATAAAGGTCAATGACTAGATTTGTGAATGTGAGGATTCGCCATTCTGGCGGTTCTGTCCCCTTAACCCTCACCTGTCCGTCAGGATCCAGTGGCACTCGGGGAGGGCATCTCGGCGGTGGTACTCATGCGCGGCGCGCGGGCAGTGCGTGGGTTCCGTCGGTCTCCACGGTCCCAGTGTCAAGGGTGCACTCTCCTACCTGAAGCATTGACGTACGACACGTGCACAGTGCACGCTCTCCCCGGCGGTCCGTGGCCTCCATCTCTTGGTCCCGCCCTGCTCTGACGACAGAGCTACATGTCTCAGCAGTTCCATGCACTCCTCCCCTGTTTCCACGTGTCCCGGCTCCAGTCTCCGCCCCAGTACTGACGCGGGTGCCGTGGCGTGCATGATAGGCGCACGACCGGGCAGCCAGGGTGATGCGTGGGTTACGTGTGGTGCGTGCGCGCTCTCTCTCGACTCCACCTCTACCTCGATTGGCTGTGTAATAGGATGCACCTGCACGATCCAGCAGCCTATCAGAGAGGGCGCTTCTGCTTCCTGGACATCTCCCATTGGTGGGAGGTCCTTTAAATACCTTGTCTGAACTATCCTTCATTGCCAAGCATAACTTCTGTTTGTGACGCTGAACCTCACTGCATCCTTCCTGTCTGCTTCTTACCTTGCTGCCTGACCCTGCTTGTACTTTGGACTTTGTGATACTCTCCTGCACTGACCCTGGCTTTGGGTTTATGATGACTAAACTCTCTTCAATCCTAACTCCGGCTATGTACCCAAACGATCCGCTACTCTCCACTCCTAGACCCGGCAAATACCACGTTTACGCTGTCCTCTATAACCCTGACCCGACTTGCAAGGCTATCCTACACTCTAGACGTGCCCTCACGGTTGCGGTCTGCGTTCTATATCAATCCCTATCTCAGCCCCGCGGTCGCACCTCGTTTATGGTGAGCTACGCGTTACAGTATGCTTGGCCAAACAAACTTCTACCCCGCTGAGGTAGGAAGAGTTCTGAGCACGCACGCTAACGCCTTGTCGAGTCTTGAAAATAAAAGGGAGTCTAATGACCAAATTTTGAGGACCCTCCAGGAGGACTTTAGAACCCTATCCTTCCATCTACAAGGGCCACGCACGGACCCCTCACACTTGGTCACTAGTACCCCGGTCATGCCTTCTTATCTGTCTGAACCCCGGCTTCACACACCCAATCGGTATGGTGGGAATCCTCACGAGTGTCAGGGTTTCCTTAAACAATGCTTCATTCAGTTTGAGATGAATCCTTCCCGCTCCACTTCTCCTCGTTCCAAGGTATCCTAGATAATCTCTCTTCTCGTAGATGATGCACTTGCCTGGGCTTCTCCCATCTGGGAGCGAAGATCCGACCTCACCCAAAGCATTGGAGCCTTTACCAAGGAATTCCGCAGGGTGTTCGATACACCGGGCCGAAAGGTATCTGCAGCTTCTGCTTTATTCTATATTTCCCAGGGTAACCGTCCAGTCGCTCGTTATGCACTCGAGTTTAGAACCATTGCTGCAGAGACGGACTGGAATGGAGAATCATTGTCTGCTGCCTTCTGGCAGGGATTGTCTGAAACCGTGAAAGATGAACTTGCGACTCACGACCGGCTCACTGATCTGGAAGACCTCATTGCGATCTGCATCAAGGTGGACCATCGCCTTCAGGAGAGAAGGACAGAGAGACGACTTCATCGCACGCCCCCTACCAGGGTGAGCACCAGCCAGGTGAGCCAGTTTGAACTATCTGCCTCAGACTCATCTGAACCTATGCAGTTGGAAGTCACTTCTCTCTCACGCTCGGAGAAGCAACGCCGCATAGACGCTGGACTTTGTCTGTATTGTGAGGGTCCTGGACATTTCACATTCTCTTGCCCCAACAAGGCGGGAAATGCAAGGTTCCCATGAGGCCTAGGGGAGTTTCATTGGGAACAAGGATCCTTGTGCCTATCTCCTCGTCGGGTAAGGGATTTTCTGTATCCACATTGGCCTTTCTTGATTCTGGTTCTGGTGGCAACTTTATTGATCAGAGCTTTGCAGAGAACCTTAATATTCCTCTCGTGTGCAAGAAGAATCCTATTGCCTTGGAGGCTATTGATGGTAGACCGCTTCAGCCTGCGTTCATCTCTTTGGAGACTCAGATTCTTCAGCTAAGGTCTGCAGATAACCACGTGGAAGATATTTCTTTGAACGCCATTCACACTCCTTCCATAGCAGTAATCCTGGGACTACCCTGGTTACAACTCCATAATCCTCGGATTGATTGGTTGAACAAGGAACCTATTCAGTGGAGTCTATACTGCGTTAAAAATTGTCTCGAAGGTCCAAGTAGTGTCTGCGCTACAACCGTATCTGAGGACAAAGCAAGGGTACTGTTGCCGGAGAAATATACCGACTGCACCCCTACAATTGTCCTATCGAATTGCTTCCCGGTACCACACCGCCTAGAGGAGCCTCCTATCCATTGTCTATTCCTGAAACTAAAGCCATGAAAGAATATATTGCCAAGAACCTTCAGGGGGGGTTCATCCACAAACCCACATCTCCCGCTGAAGCCGGATTTTTCTTCGTAAAGAAAAAAGATGGGACCTTGCGACCTTTCATTGACTATCGGGGCCTCAACAAAATTACTATCAAAAATCGCTATCCTCTTCCTCTCATATCTGAACTTTTTGATCGTCTTCAAGGAGCTAGAATCTTTTCCAAACTGGACCTACGGGGTGCTTATAACCTTATTAGAATTCGTCAAGACGACTAGTGGAAAACTGCATTCAATACCAGAGATGGACACTACGAGTACATGGTCATGCCTTTCGGCCTCTGTAATGTCCCAGCTGTGTTCCAAGATTTTGTCAATGAGATATTCAGGGATCTTCTCAACTCTTTTGTAATTGTTTACTTGGACGATATCCTGATCTTTTCTAAAACGGTGCAGGAACATGTAGGAGCATGTCAAACAAGTACTTCCTTGTCTGTGAGAGAATCATTTATTCGCTAAACCCGAAATGTGTCACTTCCATAAATCTTCTACAGTTTTCTTAGGATACATCATTTCGGATACTGGTCTTACGATGGACCCTGCCAAGGTCAAAGCGGTTCTGGACTGGTCCCAACCCACCACTCTCAAGGCTGTATAGCGCTTCCTGGGGTTTTCCAATTATTATCGCAGATTCGTTCCGAATTTCTCTTTTCTAGTAGCTCCCCTGATGACTCTTACCAAAAAAGGAGCGGATCCCTCGTCTTGGTCTTCTGCTGCAGTCAAGTCTTTTGATCTCTTAAAAAAAAATCGTATCTGCCCCGGTTCTGGTTTATCCTGATCCTAAGCTCCGCGAGGTGGATGCATCCGACGTCGGTGTGAGCGCTGTGCTTTTTTCTCCAATAAATTTTCCGCAGCTGAACGTAACTATGATATTGGTAATCGTGAACTCTTGGCCATGAAACTTGCCTTGGAAGAATGGAGACACCTTCTAGAAGGAACAGTGGTGCCTATAAAATTCTTATGGATCACAAGAATTTGCTGTATATAGAGGGAGCTCGTCGCCTGGGAGCTCGACAAGCCAGACGGTCACTCTTCTTTTCAAGGTTCAACTTTATGTCCTACCTTCCTGGGACAAAAAACTTCAAAGCAGATGATCTGCCTTGTCAGTTTTCTCTTGAGTATAATTCAGAGGATCAACTCAAGTCTATTCTTCCTTCTAAACGTATTCTTTCTTCCACTAACTTTGAGGCTTTAAAGGATATCGTTCTTCAACAAAACCAGATTCCAGACAACCTTAGGGTTCCTGAGGGTCGTCTGTTTACCTCTCCTCCTTTGCGCAAACAGGTCCTGGAATGGGGACATTCTTCCAAATCGGCAGGTCGTTGGATCTGATAGGAGTTGACTTCACTCTTTCACAGTGACATTACAAAAAAACAGGCCTTTTTCCTGGCTCGGATTGATGCAGGGGGGCTCCAGAGCTGATACCCAGGAATATCAGCACCGAAGGCCTCCGGCATGCATCCGAGGCAGGAAAAATGCATGTACAGCCCACTTCATTACCTTAGCGGCTAACCGCTAAGGCAAAAAGCTGTAGCTGAGCGGCGTCATGGGCACGCGTCTGTGAATGAGAACGATAATATTTTTTCTTATTAAAATTCTTATAACTGTTTGGTCGTTTCCAAATCCTCACTTTGTCAGTGGCATAATCGTCTTTGTCGCGATTTAATTTGTTTTGCTTCCTAGCTGTCAAATCTTGTTCAAAGCTTTTAACTCTTTTGATTGTCAAGTCATCTAATTCTATAAATTCATGATTATCTGAATAGGGTAACAATGCTGTCTGAATTGACTCTATCTCAATTTCCAAATTCTTGTCTTTTGTATCTCTATAATCAATTAGAAGTCTCATCAATGAAAATGAGCAAGAGTCAAGAGTATTATTCCAGGTATTTGTAAATTCTGCATCAGTTTCAAATGTTGGACTTTTAGTCACTCTTAAGCCTCGAGGAATAATTTTCCTTTCTAAATAATCCTGAAGTGAGTATGCGTCCCACCAATGACGCATTTCTTCCTTCATTAAATGTTCTAGTTTTAAACATTGTTCCTTTAAATTTATTCCTATATTCATAGATGTATTCTCATCATTGATTGATGGGGAAGATATGTATCCTGTTCTCCTAGTATGTCGTTCTAGGGCTGTTTGCATCATAATTATAATTTAATTATAAACACCTGTGTCAAAACCAAAAGGCTGCTAGCTAAAGGTTAAAGTGTAGAAACAAAAAAGAAAAAAGTAGCGCCAAAAGGTGAATATTTGTGTACCAATAAATGACAATAAATGTAAATATATACTGCACCGACACACTTTATTCGAGCAAATACCCAGTATGTACCTGGCAGATACCTGGAATGCGCCGCTCCTCACCTCTGACAAGCCCCGTTGCGTTTGCCTTCCCAGCCTGGGTTCATGCCTGGCTGATGGGCGGCTGATCTGTTAAATGATAATGATTAGGATTTAATAGGCTGCAATGCTTCGCGTGGCTACCGGATGGCATAAATTCATGAATTGTAATGCAGTATATATATATATACTGTGCAGTATTGCAGCCAGGGGGAATAAAATGCTTCAATCCCTGCCTGGAAAATAACCCAATGCACTCGGGCAGAAAACAGTCACAAACCTCAATACACCCGGGTTTACCCGAATTCGTGGGACTAGCCGAGCTCGAATAAAGTGTGTCGCCAGTGTAGTTAAACTAAAAATAATACCATTAGTAGTGTACAGCAAGCAGCATTATACTAGACCAAACATATGGATAACACAAGATAACATATAAAATATATAAAAAGTCCAATGTCCAAACCCTATGTAGAGTCCTGACAAATAGCACCAGAACAAATGTACAGATCCCAGGGGTCCACGGCAGCTCTCACATGGAATAACCAGCTCCAGAGCAGATTCTATAGAAAAAACAAAACAGAGAGCGCACGCCCCATAGTGTAACACTGTAACATTTAATGTTGGGGAAGGGTGGATGGAGGGATTAAAAACACTCACAAGGTTAAGGTAAATATAAAGCAATTTGTGATATATAATCACCACCAGGCATGTCCAAACTGCAGCAGGGAGTCCAAGATTCGCTGGAATAGGTCACTCAAACAGCGCTGTCCCTCCGGTTCACTCGAAATCTTCCAAAGTCATTTGGTATCAGAGTTGGCCTTGAATTCACTGCATGTGCTCCCCGGCCGTAAAGGAGCACATAACGTGATGACGTACTGTAATGTCGTAGGTTACGTCCCTGACGCGTTTCGTCGCAACAAATGCAACTTTATCAAAGGGAATGTCCCTGAACAAGATTAACACTGTTTAAGTACTGGAGGGTCCCTAGTTTGATTGGTTGATGGACTAAATGGATGCCCCACCCCTAATTCTGATCGTAGCTATGGGCTTGTATAGTTTAATTTACCCAAAGTAGTTCAAATAAACTCTTTGTTGTATAGATTGTTCTAAAGGTATAAATGATTCATGGGATAGATAGACTCTCCAGTAACATAACAGTGCTATGACACAAGATAATGATATATAAATACACACACTGCCTAAATGAGTATAGCATACACTAGATAGTTGATGAAATACCAAAATATGAAGAAGAGATATGTAAAAAATATATATAAAAATATGTAAAAATTATACATTACAAAACAACTTAAAAATATATAATGTGTTACACTATTTATGCTAATTGCATAAGCAACAATTTTATTCCACTTACTTAAAAACCTTTTAACTTCTATTATAGTTAATCAATTATTTCTTTATAAAAAATCAATTATATAAAATATTATTATCCTAGAACAATAATTAAGTATATATATATTTAAATATAGAGGATCAAACTCTCAAATCTGATTATACTAGTGTGATAACACACAAACCACATTGGATAAAAATTGAAAATTAAAATAGTAAAAATTAATCTAAAATGTCCACACGATTTAATGAGGGGAAAAGGAAAGGGGGGAGGGGGGAGGGGTGGAAGGGGGAGGAAAAGGGGAAGGGGGGAGGGGGGGGGGGGGGAAGGGAAAGGGGGGAGGGGGGAGGGGGGAGAGGGGGGGGGAATAAGCTACATTGGATGGATTAGGCAAAGGAGGGGGTTGGCAAAAAGAAGCAGCAGAGATTGACTCAGAGAAACTACACCCAAGATGTATAAACAGACCTATACCAGAGTACTGGTATCTAAACATTCATTTAGACCACCGGGGGTGAGTGTCCCCAACCGGTGTATCCAAAAGGTCTCCCTTCTACAGAGTGATTTAAAGCGGTCCCCTCCTGATTCACTAAGAGGAATGTGTTCAATACCCATAATTTTTAAGGATTCTGGATCCTTATTATGTATGTTAGAAAAATGTCTTGGTAAACTATGGGTACTGACACCATTTATCACATTCCTCCTGTGCTCCAGGAATCTAGTACTAAGGGGCCGAGTGGTGCGACCTACATATTGGAGGCCGCATCCACATTGTATTAAATAAACGACAAATGTACTGAGGCAATTGATATTGCCCCTCACATTATGTCATTCATCTTTGTGAAGGGAGGCAAACTCCATATTGGTATTAAGATGTTTGCACATGATGCAACGGCCCCTGCCACATCTGTGATTGCCAATAAGGTTCACTGTGGTGGCACCGGCAGCCGCAACCGTAGGTTTAAGTTTACTTGGAGCTAGAATGTTCTTAATGTTTTTAGCTTTCCTATATACAATAGGGATCTTCTCAGGAATAATGTTCCCCAAATGGGGATCACATTTCAAAATACTCCAATGGGTATTTAATATGCCCTTTATGGATCTGTGGGATTGGTTAAAAGTCGTAATAAACCTAGAAACCCCATCTACTTGTAGTGATCCATTTCTTGGAGTATTATATCTTGTATTTTTGTTTTTGATAATACACTTTTTAAGTAATGATGACCTGTCAGATACCATCACCTTGTTGAGAGAGTCAGATACCAGGTCAGGGTTATATCCCTTCAGCAGAAACTTTTCACTCGGTTCTTTCCCTTGAACAATTCCTTTTGAGACGATGAAACTGTGCCAGGGGGATGCTTTTAAGCCACTGTGCATGATGGTTACTTGAAGCATGAACATAATTGTTCACTGTAACAGGCTTGAAATATGTGGTGGTAATGATATTACCTTCTGGATCTGCAGTTAAAACCAGGTCCAGAAATACCACAGATGTGGAGCTAATTTCAAATGTAAATTTCAAGCCCATGACATTATGATTGAAGGAAGTGAGGACATTAGAAAAAACAGTGATATCACCCTCCCAAATAATAATAATAATATCATCGATGAAACGACCATAGTATACAAGGCCCAACCCCAGCTCTGGGTTGGGCCAAAAAGCTGTTTCTTCCCAATATCCCATAAAGAGATTGGCATAGCTGGTGGGAAACCTCGTACCCATGGCCGTTCCACAGATTTGTAGGTAAAAAAGTTCCTCAAAAGAAAAATAGTTGTGAGTAAGAATAAACATAATACTATCTAATAAGAAAACTTTGTGAATAGTAGGAATAGAGGGATCCGTGTTGAGCCAGAAGTCAATGGCACTCACCCCCCTGGAATGATCTATTGACGTGTACAATGATGACACATCACATGTAGCCCACAAATAATTGGGCTTCCATTTGATCTCAGAGATCGAGTCGATGACATGCAGCGTATCCCTAATATGTGACCTGAGCTTGGCTACAAAGGGTTGAAGATAGTAATCAACATATTGGGATAGGCCGGACGTCATCGACCCGATCCCCGAGATGATAGGTCTCCCAGGGGGGTCCGCCAGAGACTTGTGGACCTTGGGTAAATGATAAAAAATGGGTGTGCGGGTGTTAAATGTCCTTAAATTCGCTTTTTCTGTAGATTTACATCAGTATAACAGAATTCAGCATTCTTGTCGTTTGCACACAAAAACAAAAACGTTTATTTTGAAAATAATTACTTACATACAAAAATAGTAAGAATGACGATGATGTTTCAAATAGATTGATATTCTTAAGAATAGTTGCACATAGTAACCTTCTTTCTCCTCTTCATGATATCATCACTCTGGCCTGGTCTTTCTTCATCTGGCCTATCTTCTCTCCATCCTTCCTTCCTTCCTTCCTTCCTAATGCTTACTAAGCTCACTGTTGTATTTATCCATAAAGACCCACCCAGTCAGCCATTTTAACCTTTAAGATGTTATATCCCAACATGGTATTCACCTACATTACTGATGTCATATGAACTACTTCTGAACATATAAGTAGTTTCAAACTTACTGAATTGAAAAGTCTTATGCAGCATTTTTCCCAGTTAGGACTTGCAGCTGTTCAACAACTTGAGGCCACGAATTGACCTTTTGGGTCAATTCTGTCTGTCAGAATAGATCTGACCTTTCACTTAGAATACTGCACATGTAACAATAACTGAATATACAATCAGATAATATATAGATATGAAGGAAAGTCCAGACTATTATACTGTATACTTTAACATTCTGCCTTTGATAACAGATTCATTCATTACAATATAATTATTGCTAAATTGGATTTCTTACAGCCCCCCTAAATTAGATTGTAATAGAATCACTATAAATCTTTCAAACAACCATACATATCACATTCAAAACTTATCAAACAGAATGTCAGAATACAGCATACCTCTGAATTACTCTGCCTTCACAATACATATTACCAAGAGTTGAAAAACAATACATCATAAAACAATGTACAATGATGAATTTAAATGAAACACTTATTTCCCAATATTGATACATTATAACAGATTTCTTTAAAAACTTTTGCCCATCAAGCCTTTAATTACCCATCATGTTCTATCTCTTTTAGTTTACCTTCTTCATGCTGAAAAACAATTTCTGCTTTTAATTGTTTTTGTAACATCTGAAGTAAACCTTCATCTTTTTAAATTTCTTCAGTCCATTTCTCCCAAGAAAACTCAAACTCTTTTATTTGAGATATATTAAATTGTAATGGAACCATATTTACATCTCTCAAGAATGTGTAAATATATTCCTATTCGATTTCCTCCAATACAATTTAATTCTTCAATCATTAAAGGTTTTTACGGTTTCAATACAAAGTAAGCATGAATGATAAATAATCTTGATCTGGTGTAGTAAACAAAATGTTTTAGAATAAAAATGTAAACTAGCGTAAAAAAAATCTATCCATTCAAAATCCTGCTATAATTGTGTAAAAAATAAAAATCTGGATATTGGAGACTATTAAATAATAACTGAATATTACTACCACTATTTCTAGTACTGTTATAGGAAATAAAACTTTATTTTCCCAATATGGACTTTTAAAGAAAAAATAATAATACTTGTACATACTATATATCACACCCATAAATCTGTATAATTTTGAACCAATAACAATTCTTCTAGCAAACTTTGTTGTACTCCTAGAGATGTAATTCCCCGTTGTACTTTTTCAGTATTGATTATTTCTTTCAATAGTCCCAGTAGTAATAAATATAATAAAAAATAGTCATTTTGTCCTTTTTACTAAAAAATGAAAAAATATTCAGTCCCATAGGTGATGACTCTTGTTGATTTTCCTCATTCTTCTTGACTCCGATCATCCAATCGTATTCTTTATTCATCACACAATTACATATGACCTGTAAAAATATAGCAGTATCATTATATTGGTAAATATATTTAACCTTAGTCCATCTGGACCATACACTTACAGTACTGTCTACATGTTACATACATAAATCACAAACATAACCTTTAACATAATGTTAATTATATCATTAGACCCTTCTCAATTTGTTTACCAAAGAACTTTTTCATTAAAAAAATGATCATAATTGTCATCTACTTCACTTCCCCCCCTTTTAAAATTTTGGAAATATAGAAGACCTATTTTAATTCCTAAATTTTAAATCTAATTATACCAACTGATTATGGATGATACTTTAAATCTTTATTTAATCCCTAAAATTTCACATGTAAACTTTCATCACTAAACCTGTGAAATGAGAACCCCTATCTGACTCAAGAATGCGTGGAAACCCCATCTGGAAAAAACATGATTCCAAAAAACTCGTGCTGTAGTAATTGCATCATTTTGCTTGACCAGAATGCTCTCAACCCATTTTGAAAAGACAGCTCCCGTAATCAAAGCATGTTTTAACCCATTCTTCCCTGAGGGTAAGGAACCATTGTGATCAATTTGCCATGTGGACCATGGGCCATCTGCTGGTGCAATACATTGGAAAGGTGATTTTTGTCTTTTGGGCCTAGGATTTCCTTTTAAACTTTCCAAAAGTGTCTCTTGTCCTACGTGACCCAAACTTTCATGATTTATGGCCTTTTCTTTATGGACACGAGAAGGCTTTAAATCAACCCGGGAAATAGCAATGGACGTATCCTTTGCCTGTTTCTCTGTAAAGGAAAGGAGCTGCATATCTTTGTGTCTGACTGTCGCTGTGACACTAGTCTCTGTAAGCACTACATTCTGTTCTGTTAAAACCTCTTCCTTAGCCAAGGAATCAACTATTGCATTTCCTTCAGTGAGAAAATCCTGTCCTGTTTTTTGTGTTATTTGGAAATCTTTCTTAAGTGTTGGAATGATATCTGCAACTGAACCCATTGCTTCTTCTGGCAATCTGTACTGACATTGAGATGGAACATCCTGTCCCTTCATATTAAAAATCTCATCTTTAAATCTGCCACAATCATTTTTTTCCTGTGCCCACAATTTTGGAAAAATTTGCACAATCTGCTTGAGACAAAAATTATCACTGATTTCACGTAATTGAAACTCACTAGTGACCATTTCAATTGGACAAACACTTCTCTCGTTACCATATTCAGAAGTATTAATTAACACAGGCTTTCTGCCTTTAGAATCTTTCCAAATTGCCTTATTGCCTAAATCCACAATATTACAAAGAGGTGTTCCTGGCAACATTGGTAACTTTTCTTTTGTTACACTTAACTGTGCCCCAGTATCTATTAAAAACTCTGTATCAAACCCCCCTAAGGTTCCTTCTTTATCCAAAGTTACTGGAGTTAATACTTCAAGAGGACGTGGTTTCTGATAGTCTAGTCAGGATGAATTAACTCTTTCGTCTATGTGAGTTATGTTACAAACATGTTTGTGTGTGAGATCATTAGTGTCTGCGTAACTAGCCATAATTTCTGTAATCTGTTTTACAAGGAGAGCATCCCGTGTTTGCTTAGGTGCTGTGTGCTGAACAAATACATTCTCTTTCCGCAAACTTTTTTGTAGATCTAAGAATTTGTCACAGTTTCTTCTATAATGCCCTATTTCTCCGCAATGAAAACATTTTAAACTTTGCAGCCGCAAAGGCTTGTCTGTTCTGCAGTTGTCACTCCTGTCACTCTGACTGTTCCAAGAGCTGTTACTTTTTTGAGTGGCATGAAAGGCATTTCTATCATTAACAACTTCTGAGATTTTAAGTCTGGGATTATTCTGCAAAAGCTGACGTCTAATATTATCAATAAAAAGAGCAGCAACGTCTAATGATTCTTTCTCAGAAGCAATTGCTAATGTTACTGGATCTAAAAATGTAAATTTTTTTACAAATGCTCTAATCATTTTCTCTTCAGACTCTTGATCAGAAAATAGTAATTTGTATGCAGTCTGGAATTTTAACATAAACTCAAAAGTATCCTCTGTAATTTTGGGTTTAAGATCTTCCAAAATATCAACGGTAATGGCATGTCCGGTGGAAATGTAAATTAATTGATTAAGCCTGTCTATGCAAGACCCTTGTATAAAATCACCATTCTCATCCTCTTGAGGCATGCTGACAGGCATTTTTAACCTTCGACTCATGTGAGTTGGTAACCACAGTTTGTAAATCTTATTTCTTTGTTCCTCAGTCAAATTAAATCGATCTGTATAAGATTCAAAAATGTCTGCATTATGAAATGCATCCAGGTGATTTTTATAATCAGGTATATCTTTTAATACCTTCATTAAATGATCATGAATTTTTAAATTCAGTGTGGCTGCTTTGTCATGGAACTTTTTCCTTGTCAGTTCTGTGCTGCTTATGTCAGTCACATCTACGACTGCACTAGAACAAGGAATAAAAGACGCCCCTTGAGTATCTTTTTTCTTTTTGTCTTTACCAGCAGCGCATGCAAATTTGATATTGGATGTTTCAATTTGTTTTTCTAACTCATGTATGCGTTTATGTAAAATGTTACAATTTGAACATTGATCAGTTTTTACAACTTCAATTTTATGCGATTTCTCATCATTGAAAACCATCAAATTTAACACTTTGATCATTTTCATGACATTTCTTAATTTTTTCTTATCTTTATGCATAGTTAGTATTTTCTTATCTATTCTCTCATTTTCTATTTGCACCTGATTCCACAGAGAACTCCACAATTCAGTGTCAGTAGATGTATGAGGTAACACATTTAACATCATATTACTGTCATTTGCATATGAATTAATAAATTCCATTACTTACGTTTTGTTAAGTATTTTCTTTCACCGAAAACTTGTGCTCCAAGACTCGAATTGTTCCCCCACAAACGTCGCAACGTTTCTTTGAAGAAATTCCACGCTATTCCATTCAGCGCATACAAATGCTCCAGACAATGCTCCCTGCACGTCCCGCAAATGTACCTTCTTCCTTGGGAAACTTGACCAGACAAAGGCAACCCCCGAACAGTCCGTCTCCCTCTAGGAGATTCGTGAAACGTGGTTCTCTGTCTCTGATCTGTTAATTAATTGTAGTCAAATCTACCAAAAACTTGACACTTCTTTTTTTCTTCGGTTCGTTTCAATTTTTTCTCAAATCTTGGATCCAGGATGTATCGACCACACCCCCTCTAATCCAAATGTGACGAAAAAACTGAATGAAGGCTGGCTCGCCAATGTTAAATGTCCTTAAATTCGCTTTTAAACACCTTATCGGATAATAACAGCAAAGGTAATTAAGGGGTTAAGCCACACTGGCCCGATACCCACCCTTCACCCATGAATTTGTACAGTGGCTTCATCATGCAAATATATATATATATATATACAGATATATATATATATATATATATATATATATATATATATACACACACATGATGAACCAATATACAAATAAATGTAGAAGGGTTAGCAAAAACAAGCTGTACTCAAAATAACACTTCTCCATAAAGACACACTACAATAAAATTAATTTCCTTTCATAATCCTAACTGATCTTACTATCAAAAACATCAAATGCCCATCAAAAACCTCAAATGACAATCAACACATTGCATTTACATTGTATATATGATGCATACAATCTAAGCACCATATACATTCTGCAAATGAATGTTAACAACAACATTGCAAGCAAAATACAGATAACTCCAAACAAGTATACTATTTTAACCAATCCAGTAAACATAAATCAATTAGCATTCATTAATGACATCCCTAAACAATTTACATTCCATCACTAACAATTAAACAATTAACTAATTCAAGCCTGGAACTGAACAATGTAGCCTGAGAAAAAATATAAGTACCAACAAGCATACAAAATTGAAAACCAAAGCTAACCCTGACCTCAAGTACACCATACAATAGCAACGATGACATCTATCTAATTTTAAAATACTTTACACACACATTTAAGCATAGTTGCATAGTCAAATTAATTTAAAACACATCAAATCAAGCTTTTAAAACAACATCATTTCTTACCCTTTATGTATATATCTCTCTAGACATACATACATACATACATACAGTGGCAAGAAATGATGTACCACAAAAAAATAAATACACATGTAAAAAAAACATTGAAAAAAAATTACTCACGAACAAAACCAACAGGCACAGGAACCCATAAAATAAAAAACCATAAAAAAATGAACATTAAACTAAAAATCCAAATC
The DNA here is from genome assembly GCF_040206685.1 of Ascaphus truei. Classification (NCBI taxonomy): domain Eukaryota; kingdom Metazoa; phylum Chordata; class Amphibia; order Anura; family Ascaphidae; genus Ascaphus; species Ascaphus truei. The sequence continues at coordinate 267,537,568 of NC_134483.1, forward strand.
AATCCACGGGTCTTCTAATTGTAATCCATCTTCATCTGTAAAGTTGAAAAAGTAGGATTTTCAGCGCTCGTGCTGTAAGGAAATGTGGATAGTCCCTTTGCAGCATGCACATAGAGCATCTCCCCAGAAGCTCTCAACTCAAGGTGAACCCCCCTGAAAAGGGGGGAAGGCACCCTGAAAAACAAGGTATAAAAAATGCACAAATGCGCACCAGGGATTAGTGTTCATAGATCCAAAATTGCTCACGTTTCAATAAATGATTCTCTCTATTTCCCTGTCTACTACCTAGTGATACACTCTCAAGTCCCTTAAATGTAATACAGCCTGGGTTGTTGTTATGTACTTCTTTAAAGTGTTTTAAAAGTGGAGTTAGTGGCATACTTTTTGCTATTATTTTTGGTATGTTTTTAACATTTCTCAGGTGTTCTAACATGCGCATTTTAAGCGGTCTTTTAGTCTTACCAATGTACTGTAAATTACAGCTACACTGTAAGGCATAGACCACATGCGTCGTCTGACAATTAATAAAGCTTTTTATATTGTAGACATTTTTAGTAACTCCTGACGTAACCGTTTTCCCTTGACAGATATGGTTACACGCTTTACACTTTCCGCATTTATACTAATTTGCACTAATTTGCACTAATCCCTGGTGCGCATTTGTGCATTTTTTATACCATCTTCATCTGTATTCTACTTTCTTCTATCTTCTTCCGGGGTCTTCTTCCCGTCTTCGGCCACGCCCTGGCCTTCTTCTTCTGTAGGAGGTCCTTCCTCCTCGGCGTCTTGCTTCAAAATGAGACGACATAGGCTTTTAAAGGCCTATGACGTCACATTTTCGTCATGGTTCCCACGGCCCTGATTGGGCCGTGAAAACCATGCGTTTTGGCCGATAAAAAAAAAAAAAGATGACGTCACTTAAAGGCAATGAAAGCACAGCCAATCAGAATGGCTTTGCTTCAATTGCCTTTAAGATGACGTCATTAAAAGAAACATGGCCGTCCACACATGGTACGGTAGGCAATCAGAGCCTGGGAACTCCATCCCTACTCTGATTGGCTCTAGTATACCATGTGCCAGAGGCTTGGGGGAGAACGGATGTGACGTCATTGAAAGCCTGTCACATGGTACTAGAGCCAATCAGAGTACGTCTACGTTCTGCTTCTCGCCCGGAAATCCAAAGGTCACCTTCTCCATCCCTCTTCGACGACGCTGCCGCTTCTCCTCTACCGGGTATCCACAGGTCGCCTCCTCCACTCTCCATCGATGCCGCTTCTGTCCATGGAACCCCCATCTCATCCTCCGTTGCACCCATCCCCCCAGATGTCCAGACGCCATGCACAAGAAGCAGCTCGTTAGACCGGATGCTGAATGGGATAAGTGTGGATCTCCCCGGGAATTCTATTGTGCTGGCAAAGATAGATCTGCTTCTGGAGACAATGCTAAATGTGGAGCAACGGATGCTACAAATGGAACAACGGATGGATCGACGGATGGAGAAGATAGAGGCTGACATTGCGGGCATACATTATTTGCTCGGTGCTAATGCCCCTGTTTCCCCGACGCCGGAGCAGGGGGGTGACATGGATGTGATGAATGGGACCTTCAACCCCCTTCCATCACCAAGCGCCCCCCCTCCACCAGAAGATGTAGTGTACATGTATGCCGTTGAGGAGGACATGACAACCCCGTCAAGACCACGCCAGGAGACAACACGGCGACAACGACCGGAGGAAAGCTTCTTCCCAGACAACCTACCATCGCCCATCGCCACAAGCACACCCGCTCCCAAAAGACCTACACCCGCTCGCATCGAAACAGTGCCCGACATCACCCTGTGCGATCTGCCACCGGGGCTCAGGGAGAAGTATAGGGTGATGAGTGCTGGTGTACCCCACAAGTATTTCTCTTTTGCCGCAATAGAACATGTTCCGTGCCACCCTAGAGGTGGCAACAGGGAAAATACATTAAACAAACAAGAGATGTATTGGATATACACTCTCAACACTCTCCATCCCTCTGGCATTAACCTTGATTGGGAGCTTAAACACTTCCTTCAGGGTTGAGGCCTGCGGGGGTGTTGAGAGTGTATATCCCTGCATCTCAATGCATTTTTGTACAGGTTTACATTTATCTTATATGATATCATGTCTTGTGTCTCGCAATAAAACCTGACACTGTCATTTTTGTACCTTGAGTGCATAGGCTCATAAGCATGTTTCATTGTTTTCATCATTATACATGTATATGGTTCGGATCAATATCCCCACTATTTTGTTCAATATATTCATGTATCTCTATATTATTTTGCTTATAATATTTAGGTATTGTCTATGTAAGACATACTTAGTTGCAAAATTCATGCTTTTCAAAGTGCATGTGTTACTTTAGAGACTTTTAGTTTATAAGTCTTATTATATTGAGACACAGTGTATACATTGTGCTACTTGTTGTAACATTATATTCTATTCTTCATTATGATATTTGTATGTTAAGTTTATGATTCTCTATATATAGGATTATTCTTCACGATGGTATACCATCTTGTGCTATTGATTACAATATATACTTTCATATTCTGGTTGCTGCACTTCACATCAAGTTGTTTTTAATTTTTTATTCATTCAATTTTTGTATAATGTTGTATGTTAGTATTTGTGTGTTTATGTATGTATAACACATCTTGTAAATGGGCAGGATTCCATCACGCATGGGGCATCAATTTTCCAATCAATTATGGAATAAGTATTTTCATCTGTGTTAATATACTATTAGCCAATAGCGGAGGGGGACCTGCCTATTTAAGATCTGTTTCCTGAGACTCCACTTACTCTTTGATAAAGTCTCTACAAGGGACGAAACGCGTCAGAGAAATAGGAGCCTCTGTGATGTCCAGCAACATGTCCAAATAAAGCTGTTTTTATTCGTATCCTGTGGTTGAGATCCTGATTTCGCTGTGCCCGCCTACAAACTTACCTTTTGCTGTCTTCCTATCGTTCGGCTGGAGCACGCCAACGATCCCCTGCTGTGGAGGATTCACGGAGCCGCCTCCCTCTGCCACTACGGGAGTTTGCGTAGCATCCGTGATACATCCAGGAGATCCCGGGGCTATCGAGTCGGCGCCAGTGGTGACGTCATCTTGGAGCGCTGCTGCTGTGGAACACAGACGCCATTCGGAAGGGCTGCTGCTGTGCAACACAGACCGGGACGTCAGCGAGGGAGCAACACAGACGCTAGGCGGGTAAGGGCAGCAGGGTTGGGTTACCTTATGAGTCCATGACTGGAGTCTTACACGGCTTCATGTCCTGTCTCTGTTTCCCGCCTGCACAACGGGCCCCCCTCCTAGCTTACATCAGTCTGATTATATGCTCCCTCTGCTACATCGTTTAATTGATTCATAATTTACATCTCATGCAGTGGGAACGTTGTTATTTCTGCCTGTATATCTCTGAGGTCATCAAACCACAACCCAGCCTTACACCTAGTGGAGCACCGGACTTTTGGGGTTCATTCCCCATACTTTATAGACTTTGCATCTAGTCCTGGTGGCTCACGGAGTGTATGATATTATGCCACATTGATTTATCCTATTTTCCCTCCTGGAAGGACTGACAAGTGGGTTGTAATGGTATATTGATATCACTGTACCTCTTGGGAATACGCACTTTCATCAGGATCTCATCTATTTTTTGAATTTTTCATAATTTTCAAAGACTTTTGTTTATTAATTTACATACATTGAAATTTTATATATATTTTCTTAAATATATTTTTTGCACAAGATGGAAGACTTGAGTGGAGAAGAGAACATTGAAACTGATTTAACTGATAATACTTATGTATATTCTTGTGGAGATAACACTAAAAGTTCCAGAAGGGCCACACATTTGTTTGACGGTATCTCTGAGGTCATCTGTGATGAACCGTCCGACTTAACACATCATTTTGTTAAACTAGAAAAATTGTTGATTGAAAATATAAGGCTCTGGTGGGATATTACCTCACTAGAGAATTATATAAGATGTAACCGCATTCCAAGAGGTTTAAGAATTAAAAAGGTTCCATTGTTTGGGTTTATGACCAAACAATTCGAACAGGATTGGATTGAAATCCTTGATTCATGTTCAGTCCAATTGATGAAGTTAATTATTCAGCAAAAAACAATTGAAAAATCTAATTTAATGATAGAGATCAATAATCTCAGGTTAAAATTACAGCCATTTAATAGAAGAGAGCAATTTGTTAAAAATGATAAAACACTTTTTTCAAATGTAGAACTAACAGAAGACCTACTGCACCGACACACTTTATTCGAGCAAATACCCAGTATGTACCTGGCAGATACCTGGAATGCGCCGCTCCTCACCTCTGACAAGCCCCGTTGCGTTTGCCTTCCCAGCCTGGGTACATGCCTGGCTGATGGGCGGCTGATCTGTTAAATGATAATGATTAGGATTTAATAGGCTGCAATGCTTCGCGTGTCTACCAGATGGCATAAATTCATGAATTGTAATGCAGTATATATATATATACTGTGCAGTATTGCAGCCAGTGGGAATAAAATGCTTCAATCCCTGCTTGGAAAATAACCCAATGCACTCGGGCAGAAAACAGTCACAAACCTCAATACACCCGGGTATACCCGAATTCGTGGGACTAGCCGAGCTCGAATAAAGTGTGTCGCCAGTGTAATCAGCGACAAGAAACACTTAAAGTTTGAACGAGATCGCATTGACTATGTTAAAAACCAAGTGTATTGTTGGCAAAAACCTATAATGGCACGAGAGAATATTGGCTCTAGTACTCCCAAAGCTAAGAAGTACCCCAAAAGAAAAACTGACAATTTACCAAACAAGTCTATATTAAAAAACTCAAGAGTAGAAACATCTAGTTTTGAATCTGATTTTTCTGAACCAGAATCTAGAGCACCATCAGTTTCCTTTGATAGGTCACGGGAATATTCTAGAGACCGGGGGGCCTCCAATTACTCCGAAAATACACACACCCCAACTATGCCATCAAAAAGTTCTAAAGGGTCAGGGCAACCATCATCAGCTTTTTTAGATATGGGCGCCAGAGGCCGGGGAGAACGCGGAGATCTAAGAGAAAACGAGGGTGGCAGAGGGAGGTCCAAAAGAAAGAAATACGATTAGGTTCTACAAACAATATTATCAATTTGTCAGGGGTTAACTTAAGCTTGGATCAATTATCAGTTCTTAACAAGGGTTTGGGTTTTGCTCCTAGCCAAAACTTCCAATTATTCCAGACAGTCATAGATTTACAAAAATTTACGAGAAAATTGACTCTAAAGAAGATGATGTCAGCTAGGAACATATTTGAGGCGACAGATCCCCTAGAGGATTCTACACAATTAGCTGAATTGCCCTCCATTGTTGATTCTCCACATTTGAATTTCCAGGAGAATTGTACACTCTCAGACTTAGATTCCCTACTAGAAGTGCAAGGTAAACCCCTTACCACACATAGCCAGCCATTCTTTGGCCATGAAGATTCGGGCTATCGCCCTAAATCATTATTCTGTCCGAACTACAATAGGGGACCCTCCATTGCATTGTTCGAACAACTTGTTGAACGGGATCTCCGTATTTTGGCTAAGGGCTTTACGAGTTCATATGTTAAATCTGGGAACTTAACCTATATGGAGGTTCAGCAAATTGAATGCATTAAAAAAGAACATGACATAGTTCTCAAAAATGCTGACAAGGGTGGAGCATTAGTCATACTGTCTAAATCCCAATATCATGCCAAAGCTATTAGACAGTTAAGGGACAGAACCACCTATCTCAGTCTAGAGGGTGACCCTACATCTCGTTATCGTTTAGAGCTAATGAAACTGTTAGAGATGGGTCAAATTCTCAATGTCATCAGTTCAAAGGAACTGTCATTTCTCTCCTGTCCACATCCCGTGATTCCGGTATTCCACCATCTCCCAAAGATCCATAAATCGCTGGTCGACCCTCCTGGTCGACCCATTATTGCGAGCATTGGATCTTTGGGAGATGGGTTATCGCGGTATGTGGACAGGTTTTTGCAGCCCCTGGTTTTCAAATTACCATCATTTATTAGGGACACCACAGACTTCCTCGTCAGTGTACAAGACTTACCCTGGTTACACGAATACAGGTGGGTCACTATGGATGTGACCTCCCTGTATTCTATAATTGAGCACAAACACGGCCTGGAAGCCGTTGAACATTTCTTAGAACAATCCACCCTGTCTATATCACATTGCACCTTTTTATTAGAATCAATATCATTTTTATTAACTCACAATTATTTTTTGTTTGACTCACTTTTTTATTTACAAAATTTGGGTACCGCAATGGGCACGAGTTTTGCACCTTCATACGCCAATTTGTTTATGGGATTATGGGAGTCACGGTTTATTTTTCACAGCACTAATCTTTATCGTCATAATATCGTCTTTTACAGGCGATATATTGACGATTTGATCTTTATTTGGAATGGGGATGAAAGTTCACTTCACTTGTTTTTTGATTTTCTAAATAACAACACATACAATATAAAATTCACTTTTGAACACCACACTCATCACATTCACTTTTTAGATTTATTCTTGTACATTGACGGTAACAGAACAATACAATCTGACATTTATAGGAAGCAGAATTCGAGAAACACACTTTTATGTGCACAGAGTTCCCATCCACGCTCTTTGATTAAGAATATTCCAGGGGCACAATTTATTCGCTTAAAAAAATTCTGCTCTGACAATGAGGTGTTTCTGTCTCGTGCCAAGGAAATGACTGAAAGGTTTCTGGAACGAGGATATTCAGCTAGGGACATTGCAGCAGCATTCGCCAAAGCAGACACCATTGATAGGAAGACTCTTGTATATAAGAGAACCAGGAACTATATTTCCAAAAAAGAAAGAGAAACATTGTGTAGATCTGATAAGGGTAAAAGTCCTTTCTTTATCAGCACGTACAGTTCGCAGTCACTTGAAATATGTAAGATTATATCCAAGCACTGGCACACATTGCTACTAGATGGAGATATCTACCCTACAGTACAACAGTGACCAAGATTCTCATATCGCAAAGCCAAAACATTGGGCTCACATTTGTCACCAAGTATGTTTAATTCAAGATCCAATTTTACACAGATAAGGAGTATTCCAAGAGGCTTCTACCAGTGTGGCAATTGCTCTATGTGCCAGTATACATTTCAGACCAAATTCATTACATATGATGAGGAACAGAGGAAATACTATATTAAACATTTTCTTAATTGCAACATTGCATTTGTCATCTATGTCCTTTTTTGCGGTTGCGGTAAGAAATATGTAGGCCGCACGATCAGACCACTCAGGACAAGAATAGCCGAGCATGTACGGCTAATCAAAAAGTGTGATCTTAACCATCCAGTACCAAGACACTTTGCTCAATGTCCTAAGGGAGGAATTAAAAATTTCTCTTTTGCCGCAATAGAACATGTTCCGTGCCACCCTAGAGGTGGCAACAGGGAAAATACTTTAAACAAACAAGAGATGTATTGGATATACACTCTCAACACTCTCCATCCCTCTGGCATTAACCTTGATTGGGAGCTGTCATTTTTGTACCTTGAGTGCATAGGCTCATAAGCATGTTTCATTGTTTTCATCATTATACATGTATATGGTTCGGATCAATATCCCCACTATTTTGTTCAATATATTCATGTATCTCTATATTATTTTGCTTATAATATTTAGGTATTGTCTATGTAAGACATACTTAGTTGCAAAATTCATGCTTTTCAAAGTGCATGTGTTACTTTAGAGACTTTTAGTTTATAAGTCTTATTATATTGAGACACAGTGTATACATTGTGTATACATTGTGCTACTTGTTGTAACATTATATTCTATTCTTCATTATGATATTTGTATGTTAAGTTTATGATTCTCTATATATAGGATTATTCTTCACGATGGTATACCATCTTGTGCTATTGATTACAATATATACTTTCATATTCTGGTTGCTGCACTTCACATCAAGTTGTTTTTAAATTTTTATTCATTCAATTTTTGTATAATGTTGTATGTTAGTATTTGTGTGTTTATGTATGTATAACACATCTTGTAAATGGGCAGGATTCCATCACGCATGGGGCATCAATTTTCCAATCAATTATGGAATAAGTATTTTCATCTGTGTTAATATACTATTAGCCAATAGCGGAGGGGGACCTGCCTATTTAAGATCCGTTTCCTGAGACTCCACTTACTCTTTGATAAAGTCTCTACAAGGGACGAAACGCGTCAGAGAAATAGGAGCCTCTGTAATGTCCAGCAACATGTCCAAATAAAGCTGTTTTTATTCGTATCCTGTGGTTGAGATCCTGATTTCGCTGTGCCCGCCTACAAACTTACCTTTTGCTGTCTTCCTATCGTTCGGCTGGAGCACGCCAACGATCCCCTGCTGCGGAGGATTCACGGAGCCGCCTCCCTCTGCCACTACAGGAGTTTGCCTAGCATCCGTGATACATCCAGGAGATCCCGGGGCTATCGAGTCGGCGCCAGTGGTGACGTCATCTTGGAGCGCTGCTGCTGTGGAACACAGACGCCATTCGGAAGGGCTGCTGCTGTGCAACACAGACCGGGACGTCAGCGAGGGAGCAACACAGACGCTAGGCGGGTAAGGGCAGCAGGGTTGGGTTACCTTATGAGTCCATGACTGGAGTCTTACACGGCTTCATGTCCTGTCTCTGTTTCCCGCCTGCACAACGGGCCCCCCTCCTAGCTTACATCAGTCTGATTATATGCTCCCTCTGCTACATCGTTTAATTGATTCATAATTTACATCTCATGCAGTGGGAACGTTGTTATTTCTGCCTGTATATCTCTGAGGTCATCAAACCACAACCCAGCCTTACACCTAGTGGAGCACCGGACTTTTGGGGTTCATTCCCCATACTTTATATACCCCACAAGTATGCCTTGATCATTTTTAAGCACCATGTTTCCTACACGTTGTACTGCGAGTGGGTGTTCAAAGTGAACTACGAAGGAAATCGCGTTAAAAAGGCCCTTCCTGCAAATTTAAAGAAAAACATTGTGGATGAAATGCGGCGCTTTTATACAGTTACAGATCCTGTAATGAAAGGCGTTCGAGACTGCATTAATGGCGTTTTGCACCATGCAAGGAATCGGCCATGGATGGACAATGTGGAGGACTGTCAGTGAGACCATACTGTTGTGCTGTACATGTTTTGCCCTACAGTACCTGCTGTACTTAAACAAAGGAGATGTTGTTGTGTGTTTTTTTTCACAGGACATGCACAACTCCAGTCCCTGAGGGCCGCAAACAGGCACGGTTTTCAATGTTGCCCTGAAAACCTGCCCTGTTTGCTGCCCTCTATGACTGAACTGGTGCAGGTCTGACTGACAGTGTTGCGCACTATCCCACTGTACTGTACTGTATACAGTACTGGGTTTCTTTAATAAAGGAGATGTTACTTAAAATGCTTCAACATTGCACAGTATTTGTAAATAAATGTTTTTGTACTGACTCCACCAATAAAAGAACATGTTGAATTGCCTCACATTGTTTCCATTTGCTCCTTTGACAGTGTAACAAATGTAGAGGCTTGCTGCACTGTTTTTTTACTGCCTGGTCGCGCAATTGGCGTAGGAACTAGGGCAATTGGCGTGGGAACTAGGTCAATTGGCGTGGGAACTTCTGTTCTAGGGCACCTAGAAATAAAATTCATTTTGCCCCTAGATGTTAGGAACCCCCACACTTGACCCCAACAGGGTCCGAGCAGTAATGGCGGCGAGAAAGGGTCACGCCGGCGAGGAGGGTCCTACCATTGAGCGTAATGGCGGAGAAAGCTTTGAACCGGCTAAGTCAGAATGAGCAGAAACCTGGAACCCACAACTCCGTTTCTGTTCGACCTAGAGGGCTCAAATTCGGTCATCATGTAGTCCTAGTTGCGATAGGATAGCATGGCAAATTGCGACCCTCTCGTGGCAACAGAACGGAGTCAGCGCGATGTTAAAGTTCAGGTTTCTGCCATTGACTTGCATGGCAGAAAAAAAGCCACTTTGGTAAAGTGCTTTTAAACTGTCTTTTGGTACCTCCGGTTCCGGGGGTCGTGCAAGGCTGATATTTTGCCACTATGGCAAGGGTCCTCCCGCATGAGGACCAGGTAAATTTCAACCCGCTCAGACCCACAGAATGGATTTTTTTACATTATATTCGCGCAGTTGGCGTGGGAACTACTTAGGGTCTCGGTCAATTTCACGGGCAATTGGCGTGGGAACTTCTGTTCTAGGGCACCTAGAAATAAAATTATTTTTGCCCATAGATGTTAGGCACTGTATACCACTGTACAGTATACTGTGGAAGACACATAATGAAAAGATACTGAACATGTAGAATAAATGCATAGTTTTATTTATTCGGGTTTATGACACAGTATACTGTACGGCCGGAATACAGCAGCATACAGTACAATATTATCCATCGAAATCCCCCCATTAGCCGTTTTCTTTTCTGAGGAAAAACAAAAAGAAAAGTTTTAATGTACAGTAATGGTCAGCCCCCTAAAGAAGTACCCAGCCAGCCCCACCAAAATAATACGGCAACAAGACAGTACTCACCATAGAATTAAAATTCATTTTCCCCCAGATGTTAGGAACCCCCTCACTTCACCCCAACAGGGTCCGAGCATGTACAGTACAGTACTGTACTTTAAAATAAAATTAAATATGCAATTTTACTATTAATGCGCGCGCATGCACAGACTGTGTACTGTAGGTTGAACCGCGAAGGTATTAGACTTCAAAAGAAAAAATATTGAGGTGGAGTACCCCAATTAACTAGACTTCAAAGACAACAGCTCGCAAACGCCCCCATGCGTTTTTACACGGCATTGCAGTATTGCAGCCAGCGGGAATAAAATGCTTAAATCACGAGCGCGAAATAACGCAATACACTCCAGGCGAAAACGACACTAAACCGCACATCACCGGGATATTCTGAAATTCGCGGAACTAGCCAAGTAAGAATAAAGTTGGTCGCCACTGTAGCTTGTCAAGTATTAAAAACTACGTTGACATTGACAGTAAAAATATGTTATTTGTTTCTTACCATTAGATGTACCCGTCGCCGAGAAAACTCAAACAGGAAACTCGTGATCGACAAATCCAACACATCAAAGGGACCCATTGTAGAATTAAACTTTTACATCCACAATCGACTCTGTCTTATTTCTTCTACAATGAATGTCCACGTTATGTTTCTAAGTTCTTTGTTTCATCTGTATCTTGAAATTATTCTTTCGTTATGTACAGTGTTTTCTTTACGGCATCTGCCACGCCCTGTACTTCTTCTTCTTACTGATGTCCTTCCTCAGCGGTGTCTGGGTGAAAATTGAGACAACATAGCTTTTTAAAGGCTTATTACATCACTCGTGATGCATATTATTCCCACGGTAATGATTGGTCCGTGCAACACGTGTCGCTGTCGGAGACACAATACAACTGTATGACGTTACTTAAAGGCAATGACGGCAGCCAATTGGAATGGGTATTTTTATTTCACCTTTAAGATGAGGGCAGGCAAACAAATAAGCCACGGACGCGTCACATTGTGCGGCAGCCAATCACACCGTGTGAACTGCATTAACGTTTGTACTGGCTATCGTACCATGTGAGGAGGAAAATGTGTCTTTTTCTGACGTCATGTTAAAGGTAAATAAAGGCCAGTCACTCATATTGTCTTTGGACATTCCCTTTAAATGACGTCTTAGTTATGGTTACCGCCCCATTCACATGCTTTTCACAGGCCAATCATGAGCGTGGGAACAAGATTTGCAAAAAATGACGTCATATTCCTTTAAAAGCCTGCGTCGTGACATTTTCAAGTAAGACGCAGTGCAGGAAGGACCTATTGAACAACAAGGAAAACAGGGGCGTGGCAGAAGAAGATAACAACGGCATGAATACCATGGATTGTAACGGATAATACACAGATGAAGAACATCGTTGTGAATTACAAATTGGATCAATAACACTCCCATGATTTATCAATTGTAAGGGTTTCATTTTTAATGGTTACCTCTTTCCTGATGGCTGTTGACTCATGGAAGCGCATCCGGGCCCACACACCTCGCAGAGGATGTCATTGCAAGGGAAGTAAACGTATGGCATATTTAATTTTTTCCACGCACATAATATACACACATATAGCTATTTGACTATGGCTTGTGCTACACGCATTTGTTCGTCATCCTACTTCGATGTTTATGTACGTGACATACACGTTATAGATAACGTAAGGGTACTATTATTACTCTCATTGTGTTGTACGAAAAAAAACCATGCTTGTAAAAATATTGTAATAATTTAGCCGCATGGCTCATGTACTAGTTATGGAATTAGTCAAAACGGTAACCTGGTACATCTTCAAGGGCACATTCATGATCCGATACAACTGTTTGCAGACGTCTATGTCATACAAAAGGACAGTGATCGACACCTATTTGGATTGTGGTCTTGAACAGCTGCATTAATGGACAATGTATCCACTGTTATGTATCCACTGTTATGTTTCATAGTAACATAAATTTGTGTGCATTGCAGTTTACACAGCATTAAAATTGTTGTTCAACATTGTGTTCACTATGTAAGTAGATAATCGTTCTTCAGTTGTTAATAGACTATCATGCATACATAGTGATCGAGTTGCATTGGCCTACTGTGACATGTTATGCGAAAACGTAACTATGCATAAGCTAAAGCATAGTATTGCCTGTGTTCTCTAGTTATGGAGAAAGAATTCACATTGCTCTGCTTAATAGTTGATATGCTGCTGAAGGGTACAATGTGTTGCAAGATGTATGATCAACTGATGTGTTTGCGAACACGGAACATACGTGCCTCATGCGCAGGGACTGCATGGTTATTGGCGTGTGTAATAGAAATTTGTTAACATTATGTTTAAACATTATGTTAAATAACGAGACACAACTATGTTTTGTACATACACTGGCGACACACTTTATTCGAGCTCGGCTAGTCCCACGAATTTGGGTATACTCGGGTGTATTGAGGTTTGTGACTGTTTTCTGCCCGAGTGCATTGCGTTATTTTCCAGGCAGGGATTGAAGCATTTTATTCCCGCTGGCTGCAATACTGCACAGTATATATATATATACTGCATTACAATTCATGAATTTATGCCATCTGGTAGACACGCGAAGCATTGCAGCCTATTAAATCCTAATCATTATCATTTAACAGATCAGCCGCCCGTCAGCCAGGCATGAACCATGGCTGGGAAGGCAAACGCAACGGGGCTTGTCAGAGGTGAGGAGCGGCGCATTCCAGGTATCTGCCAGGTACAAACTGGGTATTTGCTCGAATAAAGTGTGTTGCAGCAGTATTAGTCGAATCCCTTTGTGGCTGACGACAGTAACAGTATGTACTCCTGGTTTACAGTGGGGTCATGCCATACACTGTTTCAGATGTACACAGTGTCCTCATTTGTCGGACTAACTTGTGTATTTGTTTTGTTTTGTGTGGTACTGTGGATAGCAACTGTTGTCTTGACATTGTTCAACGGTTAGGATGGTGCATAGTGCAGTGGTCCACCACAGTGTTCTTTGGTTTCATGGTCAAGGTTAAAAGACAAACACATGCCCATGTGGACAACATGGAGCTTCAGTACTGTTAGTATTAAATTCTCTTTGTCCCTTTGCTTTATGGACACATAAACCCAGTTGCAGTCTTACATGTTTGTATTGTGTAGGCCTTCATTTAAGCGATAGCATGCCCCATTGCATGTTATTGCAAAGTATATGTTTATGTATTTGCATGCAGCGAAAATTCACTGAACACTCAACTTTTATAATAGTAATGGGGCCTTGAACGCAGTTGCACTTTGTTTGTCGCTGCTGGCACAAAAGTGTCATGTAATTGCTATTGTCACCCATGTACTTTTATAATTTAATCAATCATGTGTACTGTGTGACAGTTCAGGGTGATTTTTTTTCACATTGTAACACCTTCATATTAGTGTCCTTTACGTACATATACAATGTGTATGTATTTTTTGGTGCGAATTGCTGTATGTGTAACTTTACCACCAAATAACTCAAGTCACAATTTTGAAAGTGTATAACAAGTCAGTAACACCCAGGTTAATAACGTTTCCTTTGCCTAGGGTTGCTGTGTGTCAGCTTTGTATCCTCTTGGTGTATGTGTGTATTTTAATTTTTTTCCTTATGAATGTGTTATAGTAAGCACATTGTTTAACATAATATCCTTTGTGGTCCCAAATGTTCGTGAACACACTTTAATATTTGTTACCCAGGTGTAAGTGTGTATGTTACTTTTGGTCCAACACTACCTCGTATATGTATTGAGGTCCAATGTGAAGGGGTTTAGGACATGTGCAGCATCACTTCACGTTTTCTTTGCTATGTTGTAGCAGAGCTACACGCAGCGTCATAACTGTGACATCAACATACATCTGTGTACATAATTTCAAAACATATTCATAATGATTACAAGTACGTTGTGTAATAGTTGTTAAATTTTTAATATTTCAACGAATGGAACGTGTAAATAAGTGACATGTTAAATTGCCCCTGTAAAAGCCACTAGTTTAGCCATAATAATAAAAAGTATAATATTAACGTTGCTCGTTTTCTGTTAAGACGACGTTATGTCTATAGAAAACTGCACATGTGTTATGTTGTGAAATTAAACAAGCCTGTCTAATAGTACCTCCGTAAATTAAAAGTTCTCATTATGTGCAACAACTAGCAACAGCAGGTGTATCTATAGTTGTTACATGTTGCAAGGAAGTATGTACATCTTAAGCAACAATAACAGAAATGATGTGTTGCATGACACTTTCTTTAGCTAAACGTTGTGAATGGCTGCATTGCAAATTCGATGTGGTGTCACTCCCAATTGTGTCAATAGTGGACACTGTAGCAGTCCAACACCAATGTTTGTAAACCTTTTGACTATAAGTTAGGAGACAAATCGTATACTGTTATGCAGGACAACAGGCCTATTTATATTTCTCCATTGATACATTACATAGATATAAGGCAGCCTTCATTTAATGGAACATTATAAAATTAACCTACGACGGTAATGAATATTAAATATTCAGTGCTCCATCTGTATAAACACGTTCATAACATGTGTACAAAAATGCCATAACACCAAAAAGGTTTGTAGCTTTATATGTACTTTAACTGTGTGTGTACATTACTGCATGTGTAATAGTTAAATATGCGGCACTGTGCTGCAACTCTGACTGCTTTTTGTCATGTACATTTCTACCAGCTATAATTTATGTGTTAAGCATGTACTGTGATAGCAGGAAAGGTATTAGTCATGAATGTTAGATTCTGCAGTTGGATGTCCTAGATGTTCTCCGTGCATGTATCCTCAGCGTGATCTGCGAAGACTCCCTTTGTTACAAGAGTGTATCTTTAAGGACAAAGTCAACATTACATTAGCAAAGTAATATACCAAAAAAATAACATTGCCACGCATGATTTAAATGTCCTTACCACAAAATTAAAGGTGCATGACAGCTGTATTGTGGAACCATTAATTAGCACGCAACTCTTCAATGTGTACACACTGTAGTTCATATTAATGAAGTTATATATTTGGAAACACTACAACCTTATTTTGGTCTCAGTTACGGGACTTCCGCATGACTGTGCGCGCGCATTCATACTTATGCGCGCACTACTACAATAGGCGTACACAAAAAGCACAGAATATGACAGGGGCTGTCGAGTCAATTTACAACATGCACACATCACAGTAACACGCGCGTTCACATATATTGACGTGTTATTGTGTGCATACACATTTTATATTACACGTATACAACTTCTTAAAACATACTTATATATTTATGTAACAACATAGACACATGTACATGTTGTGAGTTATCAAGTGCATATATAACTTTATACAAGTGTTCATGCAAGAGTGTAATGTATATGGCGTTGAGAATAAAGGTTTAAAGTAATAGTTATGTATATATATATAGAGAGAGAGATTTACATATATGTATATATAGAGATATATATAAACAAACAACTACACTTGCCTAGACAAGTAAAAGAACCCCTATGAACAAGCACTCATATAATGGTGGGTACAAATAATTGAAAATTACCTTTATTAGTGTATATGGGTGAAACTAGTGAAGGGCTAAACACACAACACAATTAAAAAAGTATTAAACAAGCTACCTCCCAGTCATGGTAGAAGACTGGTAGAGGGGGTAAGTGAAAGAACTATAAATGACTGGCACCTAAAAGAATGTAATCAAATGAGAGCGTAAATGGTGCCTCAGTGTGGTATGTATATTTGGAAAGGTCTAGTCTCTGTCTGTGATATGTTAGTCTAGTCACACAACTTTCAACTTTCAAACCACAGCTGATTGAATTGTCACTCATAGAGAGTACATAGGGCTCTATGCAGTAAGCGCCGAAAAAGTGCAATCGCCAAGGGTACCTTATCGGCATGATTCTGGCAATTTTCCCTCTCCGTATGCAATAAGTGCCGAATCCCATCCGAATCAAGCCGAAAACATTTGCTCCCACTCTGCCGATAATTTGCAGATCACACACAGGTGTATCAGCGTGCATGGTGGGGTGTTGTTAGGTTCGCCAATGAAACGTCTTGCTGAATCTGCCGAAGCAAGCATGTTTTTGATTGAGCGGCCCATTTAAAGGCAGCGTGTATTTTTATTCATTCTCTGTGTTGTTGGGAGTGAGAGAGAGAGAGAGACACACACAGAGCTGGGCGATTTGCATATTTTATATTGACTGAGACAGTTGTGGTGCATTGTGAGAGGTTTGTCCTGTGCTGTTTTGTTTACATCTTTGTCTTGTTTTCAATTTGTAAGTTTTCAGTGCGATTGGCTTTAAATTTATTTTCTGTTCTTTGTGAGTGCTAGCGGTATGGCTGCAAGGCGTGGGAAGAGTGATGCTGCTGTGAGTGGTACTGGTAGTCGTGCGAGTACGCCTCTGAGTGAACGTAGGATTCAGGGGAGTGCTGTTGCTGCGAGTGCGAATGGTGTTGCTGGGATTGTGAGTGGTGTTGCTGTGAGTGTGACTGGTGTTGCTGGGAGTGTGAGTGGTGTTGGTGTGAGTGCGAGTGCTGCTTGTGGCTCTGTTGCTGGTGCTGCTGGGGTGTCTGGTGGTGGGGTGGTTGCTGCTGGCCCGCTTTTGGAGTCTCTTCCATTGGAAGAAGGAGAGTCCAGTCAGCAGCAGCCAAGCTCTAGGCCTGCACGTATTCGGAAGAAATGTGTGGAGCGGCCACGTAATCCTCGGTTCAATTAACAGGAAAACACAGTTCTTGTCACAGGGATTCTGGAGCACTATGACTGTCTGTATGGCCATTTACTAGGTAAGTCTATCTTTGCATTCATTCAAAGATATGTTATCCTAGGTCATGTGAGATGTCTTCATATCAAAAGATTATTATCTAATATCTATCAATAAAAGTTAATTGTTACACACATATTCCTTCATGCTTTAGAACGACCATAACAATCGGTCTAAAAATGTTGCCAAAGTTCATACAATATTCATGCAAGCGTCCTTACATTTCTATGTTTACACGTAAATGCTCATGTGGTACACATATTACACCTAAACCAGCATGTTTGGTATCTCTTGGAACAGGTAGCAGTTTAGGAAACTGATCGTTTTTATAATAATAATGAACGTTATATATTTTGTATGTATTTCAAGGGCGGACAAGTTCAGCATCTAAAAAAGAAATGTGGGATCAAATAACCTTGGCTGTGTCTGCGTGTGGGAATCATGTCAGGGACCGGGTAAATTGTCGGAAGAGATTTGATGATATCAGGGCAAACTTAAAGAAAAAAATACAAGCACAACGGATGCATGCTTCTGCCACTGGAAGTGGGCCGCCAGCACAATCTCTAATCTTAACACCATTGGAGGAGCAGATGTGGGAAAAATTTCTTCCTGTCGTCGTGGAGGGTTTGCCCGGGGATAGAGATATCGGAATTTATTCTGCTCCATTTCCAGCAGGTGACAAATGTTACTGTACTAGGCGTGTCGTAGGTTACAGTTCTTATCTATATTTCCACTGCAACTTATACTTTCTTCCCAATATAAGCATACCTACATATATATCTGTATATATGTCTCTCTCTCTATATCTAAATATCTATCTATCTATATAGATTTATATCTAGTTGTCCTACAAAAAGAAATAATTAATATATATGGTGGCAAAAGGTGGCACTGAGTGCTTATTTGCATATCATTTCCCAGAATACCTTGCTGCAGTGGAAGCGCTGTATGCTGGGCGATAATGGGGAAAGACAGGGTTGCAGACCTGTCTAAGACATGCAAATGAGCATACAGTAATATTTACAGTTGCTATATATATATATATATATATATATAGACCATACGATACCGGTTGCAACACGACATCATTGGGACAGCACGCAGGTAAGTAAATCAAAAATGTTCTATATTTGATAGAAGACACAAAAACTGACGTTTCGGTCCCCCAGTGGGACCTTTCTCAAGGTGGTGCAATTGAATGCAGTGCACAATACATATATATACCCCAAACCCCAGTGCAATTCAACAAAACCAATCACAGTTAATAAGCCTCACCTGCCTATGTGACATGCATCCACAGTATCAGCAGGTAAAGAGCGTCCATTTTGAATATATTAACTCTATATTTGTTTACCTGATATGTGTTTAGGCATGCGCAAAAGGCTCAGGAATTGCATAATGTTACTGCTGAGAGACTACATAAGTCTGCCAGACCCAGCGATATCTTGGATAACCGGAGAGAGTGCGCATGGGCTAAACTGATCTGGAGCTGATACCTGGATAGATGAACTATTTCAGGGACGTGCAAAATACACATTGTAACTGCAAGTTAAGTGAAACATGTGAAACACCTGATGTGCTCACCGTAAATGTGCAAAAAAATGTGAGGGAATAAAATATATATATACACGTGTGGATGACGGGGCTGACTGGAATTTAGGTCAATGTATAAATGCTGAAAGCACTCAGCGATATAACGCCTAATGCATAGTGTAAGAAATGATAATGCAATGATGACTCTATGCATCCTGTCAGGAAGCGACACCTTAAAAACCAACAAAAATACATAATGCAGACAATGTCAAATAGAGAAACTGGTAATAAATGCTGTGTCACACTCTCAGCAAACATTGCTACAGGTGGCTCTTGACTAAAAGGGACCTGAGGTATCTGACACACTGTAATGCACCAGCATACATAGAAAGTGAAACAGTGCATCAAAGCATAATAATTTGCACAAACAAAAAAGACAGTATATAAATGCTGAAAGCACTCAGCCATAGAACGCATAATGCGTAGTGTAAGAAATGATAATGCATTGATGACTATGTATCCTTTCAGGAAGCGACACCTTAAATACTAACATAAACACATAATGCAGACACTATGACATGGAGAAACTAGTGATAAATTGAAGGCAGAATAAATGCTGTGTGTCTCGCTCTCAGCAAACATTGCCACAGGTGGATCTTGACTGCAAGGGACCTAAGGTGCCTGACATGATGGAGGAAATGCGGCTTACTGGCTGACACCCCAAGGCAGTATGCGCTGGTTTTGCTGTTAAAGATGAATCCTAGTATCAGCAGGCAGCTCAATGGGCCAGGTGCGGAGATTACAGGAAACAGCTTAATCTGAAGTCCTCATTTAGACCCCGTGGGCTCAATGTGCCCAAACTGTAGATGAGTCTGGCTTCAAGCTGTAGTAGTGTCCTGTTGCGATTCCCTCCTCTCCCTGACATCCGTGCCTGGGCAATTGGCATACAACGCAAGGTGGCGAGCCCATGCCTCTTCTCTTTGTAATGTCTTGCTACTGGTTGATGTGACAAATCCTCCTTGTTTTCAGTATCAGCCAGTGCCTTCCGTATGGCAGAACGATGTAGGGCTAATCTCTCTTTAAGCATCCTAATTGTCTTTCCCACGTAATAAAGGCCACATGGGCATTGTATAAAATATACAACGTATTTGGATTCACAATTCATTGTATCCTTGATCTTCTGGCGGATGCCAGTGTGAGGGTGTGGATAGGAATTCCCCAATATCAAGTACTGGCAGTTGATGCAACCGCGATATTTATACACGCCTGCTGGTCTGGATAGCCACGTTGGTTTTGCAGCATACTTGGCGGTAGGATCTGCTTTTGTAAGGTAGTCGCCCAGGTTTCGGCCCCTTTGATAGCAGAATCTGGGTGGTTTGATAAAGTTGTTGCCAATCACTTTGTCATTGGTCAAGATGTGGCTATGCTTACGTATGCACCTCTTGATGAAGCCAGATGCCGTACTGAAGGTGCTTCTAATGTTGAACCGGTTATCGTCAATCTTTTGGTCTTTGGGTGTCAGCAACCTGCTTCTGTCCACACTTTTGGCCTGCTCCAAGGCAAGAGAGACATCATTATATGCATATCCCCGCATCAGGAACTTTTCTTTCATCTCTATTAGCGCCTCGTCCAGCTGTGATTGGTCACTTGTGATCCGTATTGCACGCAGAAATTGCGAATATGGCAAGCCTCTCTTCAATGCGCCTGGATGATGGCTGGTTGCTGATAAGAGGGTATTTTTATCTGTTGGTTTTTTATAAAGTTTAGTGGCTAGCGATCCATTGGATTTATAGACAATTGTGTCGAGGAAAGACACCTCTTCTTTGCTGAAATTAACAGTGAAGCGGATGGTAGAGGGTATTGGGTTAAGTTGGTCTACAAACAATAATAAATCTCTTTCTGTGCCATCCCAGATAAAGAACAGGTCATCTATATAACGCAAATATTTGGTAATATTATTTTTGAATGTGTTATTATTCATGATATGCTTCTGCTCATATGTATCCATGAATAAATTAGCATACGATGGGGCCATGTTGGACCCCATCGCAGTGCCCATCAACTGTAAGTAGAATTTATTCTCGAATTTAAAATAGTTTTTATTGAGAATAATGTGCATTAATAGTAACAAGAAATCAGGAGGAGGGCCCTGATGATTGGTGAATTGCTCAAAATGACATCTGCTAGCCTCAATGCCTTCTTCATGTGTGATATTTGTGTATAGACTAGCTACGTCACTGGGGGACCAAAACGTCGGTTTTTGTGTCTTCTATCAAATATAGAACATTTTTGATTTACTTACCTGCGTGCTGTCCCTTGATGTCGTGTTGCAACCGGTATTGTATGGTCTGTTATTGCTTTATGGGATAAGCACCAAAACTTATTTACTTGCATATGGTGTGCCGGCTGTGCATTGGATTCTACATTTCTATGGTATGAGCATAGGCACCCAGGAACACTATTGAACTCCTGTCTAAGCTGACACACTGAGCAGAAGAATTGACTGACTTTAATTTTGATTTGTGGCTTTTAGCAAAGGTGCGAATGGATGAATTTGATGACGTGGCTGGAATTTTTTCTAATCTATCAGAGACAGTAAATTACAGTAACGCTGAAATTACCCAAATCAGATACACTGAGGATATTGATGCGGTTTTTGGACCTGATAAAGCGGTAGATATATATAATGATACCATTAAATTAAAGAAAAAAAGAGGTAGATGCTTATCTACACGGTGTGACCTTATCACATTACCATAGAGAAAAATTACTACCAAGAGGTTTCCGCTTAAAAAAATCAACCCACAATTGGTAGAGGGGATCCTGAGTTTCTTAAAAAATGGATAGGCATATTGAACAAATGCTCCTTTGATTTAATTATTTTGGTAATAGAGCAATCCAGTAAGGAACTTATTAAAATAAGAACAGAAATAGACACAATTTCTACCAAATACGGGGATATTCTTAGCACAGATACATCCACAGATTGGGTTGATAAGATTCAGGTAAACATAGACACATATCGTGAGAACATTATTATATATAAAAAAGAAAAATTAACGGTTGTCAAGGCAGATTACAAGGAAAGACGTGTTTATAGATGGTTACTGAGGATCAGTGAAAATACGCAGATTACACAACGCAATAGACGCTTTTTCAACAAATCTAAGAAAGCAGGCGCAACTGACAGCACCTGTAACACAAGTGATACTGATTACTCTGATAACCCTGATAACACACTAGCTGAACCTTTTTTAGGGCAGGGCAAGCCTCCCCTTCCCAAACGTTTACCCAACGCAGAGGGAAGACAAGAAGAGGGGGGCGGAAGCGGCAGATATCAACTGCGACAGACAAAAACAAGAGGAGGGAACAAGGGCAACCAGCAGAAAACATAATATTTAACATGTCTAACTATACCCTCAACCCCGCTGAAATAAGTCTTTTGAATAAAGGTCGATCATTTGTTCCTACCCATAGACAGGACCCTTTCCAATGGGAGGTTGACCTATATAAACTAAACCGTCAACTTAAGCTCAGAGACTATTTCAGCAGGATACCAGGGGCAGACGATAGCTCAATGGCCAACACTGACATATCAAGCTCATTCAGACCACAGAGTACATTTGACCCCCAAACACATAACTACAATATCCTCACCTTTATGAGTCTAGTGGAAAATGAGACCAGGCCAAAAATAAAGAACTACCCCACCAGTTTCTCCAATATGACTAAAGTGGAATACTTAGCTCGAAAGTCCCTACAGGGCAATAAGGATATTATCATTAGGTCAGCTGATAAGGGTGGGGGAATTGTGGTTATGCCTTACACCTACTATCGGGGGGAAATACTCAGACAACTGGGGACAGCTTCCCAATATAAATGTTTGGGGTCAGATCCCACGGCATCTTATAAAAAAGAGATTGATTCGGTCATAGATCTGGGCATTACTAACAATTGGATCTCTGAAACGATTGGGAATTTTCTAAAACAACCATTCCCCATCATCCCTGTTATCTACATCTTACCTAAGATACACAAATCCATAACTGCACCCCCAGGTAGACCGATTATATCGTCACGTGGCTCATTGATACATTCTATTTCAAAGTACGTTGACTATTTTCTACAGCCCATGGTCACCAGGATGCAATCTTTTGTGAAAGATACCACTGATTTTATTAATCAGCTCAGTACCTTATCAGGTATTACAAGCAATACCATACTGGTGACCATGGACGTAGCTAGTCTATACACAAATATCACACATGAAGAAGGCATTGAGGCTAGCAGATATAATTTTGAGCAATTCACCAATCATCAGGGCCCTCCTCCTGATTTTTTGTTACTATTAATGCACATAAAAACTATTTTAAATTCGAGAATAAATTCTACTTACAGTTGATGGGCACTGCGATGGGGTCCAACATGGCCCCATCGTATGCTAATTTATTCATGGATACATATGAGCAGAAGCATATCATGAATAATAACACATTCAAAAATAATATTACCAAATATTTGCGTTATATAGATGACCTGTTCTTTATCTGGGATGGCACAGAAAGCGATCTATTATTGTTTGTAGACCAACTTAACACAATACCCTCTACCATCCGCTTCACTGTTAATTTCAGCAAAGAAGAGGTGTCTTTCCTCGACACAATTGTCTGTAAATCCAATGGATCGCTAGCCACTAAACTTTATAAAAAACCAACAGATAAAAATACCCTCTTATCAGCAACCAGCCATCATCCAGGCGCATTGAAGAGAGGCTTGCCATATTCGCAATTTCTGCGTGCAATACGGATCACAAGTGACCAATCACAGCTGGACGAGGCGCTAATAGAGATGAAAGAAAAGTTCCTGATGCGGGGATATGCATATAATGATGTCTCTCTTGCCTTGGAGCAGGCCAAAAGTGTGGACAGAAGCAGGTTGCTGACACCCAAAGACCAAAAGATTGACGATAACCGGTTCAACATTAGAAGCACCTTCAGTACGGCATCTGGCTTCATCAAGAGGTGCATACGTAAGCATAGCCACATCTTGACCAATGACAAAGTGATTGGCAACAACTTTATCAAACCACCCAGATTCTGCTATCAAAGGGGCCAAAACCTGGGCGACTACCTTACAAAAGCAGATCCTACCGCCAAATATGCTGCAAAACCAACGTGGCTATCCAGACCAGCAGGCGTGTATAAATATCGCGGTTGCATCAACTGCCAGTACTTGATATTGGGGAATTCCTATCCACACCCTCACACTGGCATCCGCCAGAAGATCAAGGATACAATGAATTGTGAATCCAAATACGTTGTATATTTTATACAATGCCCATGTGGCCTTTATTACGTGGCAAAGACAATGAGGATGCTTAAAGAGAGATTAGCCCTACATCGTTCTGCCATACAGAAGGCACTGGCTGATACTGAAAACAAGGAGGATTTGTCACATCAACCAGTAGCAAGACATTACAAAGAGAAGAGGCATGGGCTCGCCACCTTGCGTTGTATGCCAATTGCCCAGGCACGGATGTCAGGGAGAGGAGGGAATCGCAACAGGACACTACTACAGCTTGAAGCCAGACTCATCTACAGTTTGGGCACATTGAGCCCACGGGGTCTAAATGAGGACTTCAGATTAAGCTGTTTCCTGTAATCTCCGCACCTGGCCCATTGAGCTGCCTGCTGATACTAGGATTCATCTTTAACAGCAAAACCAGCGCATACTGCCTTGGGGTGTCAGCCAGTTAGCCGCATTTCCTCCATCATGTCAGGCACCTTAGGTCCCTTGCAGTCAAGATCCACCTGTGGCAATGTTTGCTGAGAGCGAGACACACAGCATTTATTCTGCCTTCAATTTATCACTAGTTTCTCCATGTCACAGTGTCTGCATTATGTGTTTATGTTAGTATTTAAGGTGTCGCTTCCTGAAAGGATACATAGTCATCAATGCATTATCATTTCTTACACTACGCATTATGCGTTCTATGGCTGAGTGCTTTCAGCATTTATATACTGTCTTTTTTGTTTGTGCAAATTATTATGCTTTGATGCAATGTTTCACTTTCTATGTATGCTGGTGCATTACAGTGTGTCAGATACCTCAGGTCCCTTTTAGTCAAGAGCCACCTGTAGCAATGTTTGCTGAGAGTGTGACACAGCATTTATTACCAGTTTCTCTATTTGACATTGTCTGCATTACGTATTTTTGTTGGTTTTTAAGGTGTCGCTTCCTGACAGGATGCATAGAGTCATCACTGCATTATCATTTCTTACACTATGCATTAGGCGTTATATGGCTGAGTGCTTTCAGCATTTATATATTGACCTAAATTCCAGTCAGCCACGTCATCCACACGTGTGTATATATGTTTTATTCCCTCACATTCTTTTGCACATTTACGGTGAGCACATCAAGTGTTTCACATGTTTCGCTTAACTTGCAGTTACAATGTGTATTTTGCACGTCCCTGAAATAGTTAATCTATCAAGGTATCAGCTCCAGATCAGTTTAGCCCATGCGCACTCTCTCCGGTTATCCAAGATATCGCTGGGTCTGGCAGACTTATGTAGTCTCTCAGCAGTAATATTATGCAATTCCTGAGCCTTTCGCATGCCTAAACACATATCAGGTAAACAAATATAGAGTTAATATATTCAAAATGGACGCTCTTTACCTGCTGATACTGTGGATGCATTTCACATAGGCAGGTGAGGCTTATTAACTGTGATTGGTTTTGTTGAATTGCACTGGGGTTTGGGGTATATATATGTATTGTGCACTGCATTCAATTGCACCACCTTGAGAAAGGTCCCACTGGGGGACCGAAACGTCGGTTTTTGTGTCTTCTATCAAATATAGAACATTTTTTATTTACTTACCTGCGTGCTGTCCCTTGATGTCGTGTGGCAACCGGTATCATATGGTCTGTTATTGCTTTATGGGATTAGCACCAAAACTTATTTACTTGCATATGGTGTGCCGGCTGTGCATTGGTTTTTATATATATATATATATATATATATATATATATATATATATATATATATATATATATACAGTGTTCGACAAACCTATACATTTGCTCGCCCCGGGCGAGTGGATTTAACCCCCGGGCGAGTAAATATTGGCCCAAGTAGCACACGTTTGGTACTAGGTGGCGAGTAAATTTTTTTGTGTGGCGAGTAGATTTTTTGGTGATTTGTCAACCACTGTGTGTGTATATATATATATATATATATTGTGACAGAAACCAGGGGATGGTAATAAATTCCGTATATAGGGCTCCCAGGATACTAGACAGTTTCTATCCTGTTTGGCCTGGGAGTGCAGCCTTATAATACATACACTCCATCCCACAGTTTGGCAAGCGCTGGAACTGAGGGATGAGAGATCCAGACCAGAGTTTGTCTGCTGCCTGATTTCTGTCACCTGTCATGCTAATTAGGAATCAGGTATGAAAGACTGATTTCCTGTTTGCTCTGGTCTCTCCACAAGAGCCAGGAGGCTGGAAGGCTGCTGAACTACAGAGGGGAGAAGCCTCTTCCCCAAACAGGTTCAATCTTTCTGTTCATTTGTGTAAGACTGCAAAAGTACCTTGTTTTGTTGTTGGGAGTGGAAAAGCCACTTCCAACCCTGAGTCAGGGATATCTAAGTTAAGTTATCGCTCAGGTGAGCAGCTTTTGTTTTGATCTGTTTTCTGGTGTATGCACTGTGGCAGTCTCAGTGCCTGGGACTGAATAAACCAGGCATAGCCTGTTTAAAGGAACAGTACGTGACGCCTCATCATTTAACCTACCCTAAAAGACCGTGTTCTAAACAGTCCCGGACAAACGACGGAGCCCCAGAGTAAGCCGTTTGTCACATATGGTGGAGAATGCGGGCAAAGCACTAGGGGGTCTGCGGGTTGAAGAACTTTGAAAGAAAAAAAAAAAAAAAAAAAGTTTTTTTCATCCTCTGCAAACAAGATGGAAGACGTGGTGGGTGCGCTGGTACGCAATGTCGCTGCCCAGAAAGACGCGAATGAAGCCCTGCAAAACGCGAATGCAAACCAGCAAGAGACAAACCGCTTGCTGAGAGAGGAGCAACAGCGGTTCGCTCAGGGCTTACAGCAGGAACTCGAGATCCTGAGGGGGACTATCAGTAACCTTCCACTGGCAGCGGCAGCCCCAGTTCCGAAAATGACCAGGGCAAGCTACTACCTTCAGAAGATGGGACCCTCGGATGATGTGGAAGCCTATCTTCTCACGTTTGAACGCACGGCACAGAGAGAGGGATGGCCAGAAGCTGAGTGGGCTGGTCTAATCGCACCCTTCCTAAGCGGCGAACCCCAGAAGGCTTACTTTGATCTAGAGCCAGCCGAAGCTAACGTCTATGCAAAATTGAAGTTCGAGATCCTCGCCCGCCTCGGCGTAACCACGGCTGTTCGTGCCCAAAGGTTTCACGCATGGTCCTTCACGATGGATAAAGCCACCCGAAGCCAGATGTATGACCTCATCCACCTCGCCCGGAAGTGGCTACAACCCGAGATCAACTCAGCCAGCCACATCGTGGAACGGTTGGTCATGGACCAGTTCTTGAGGAAACTTCCCTCTGCCTTACGCCGTTGGGTCAGTCGGAGTGACCCCCACAATGCGGATGAGCTTGTGGCCCTCGTAGAAAGGTACAATGCAGCAGAAGAGCACCCGCAACCCACAGTCGTGGAGCAACCCCACTACCCGAGGTTCCAGGACACTTCCAGAGACGGTAAAAGGGTACCGGGGTTAAGGGGCGCTGAAGAGCGGCGACCCCCTTCACGCAGCACAAGCAACAGTGGTTCGCACACTAAGGGCAATAGCCAACATGGGGAGCCGGGAAAAGGCTCTAAGTGGGACACAGACTATGTACCTAAATGTGTAAATTGTCATGAGAGGGGCCACACAGCAAAAATCTGCCCACTAAATGATGAGCCCATGCAATGCAACAGCGTGGAACCTTATTCGCTGTTGTCCCAATGTATGGGCCCTAGCCCAGAGGACCCCTTGAATAACCATCTGTGGGCATTTGTAAAGGTTAATGGTAAGAGGGTTCGGGCACTTCTTGACTCTGGGAGCATGGTCACACTAGTGTCCGAATACCTCTTGCCCATTAAGAAGAAACAGGGAAACAGTTCACAAAGAGTGGCAATTTGTTGTATACATGGGGATAATCATGAATATTCCACTGTTGATGTTTTTTTTGAAACAGAGTTTGGTTCTTTAGATTTCAAGGTGGGTATTGTACCCAAACTGGCACATGATGTGTTAATAGGGACCGACTTTCCCCATTTTCTAAAAATGTGGTCCCCCGCTCAGAATAGCGCCCAGAGTTCAATAGCGGACCATAACGAAGTATTAGAAGAAACAAATCCTTTCCCTTTTTCAGAAATGGAGGTTGACGAGGGCCCAAATAAGAAGGGGGAAAAGGAGGAGTGCTGTAAAATTCCCTTCCCCATCACTACTTTGGTAGGGAATACCCCAAATCAAGATGTTGAGCAGACACTTACCACCCCAGAACCGGATAAGACCCTCGCTGACCTAGAGGTCAGTCCTGGGAGTTTTAAGAAGGCCCAGTGGGAGGACCCCACATTAGCGGTAGCAAGGGGAAATATACGGGACCAGAATAGTACTCCTGGCCAACCAGATAGGTCACTTGCTTACCCCTACTTCGAGGTAGAGAACGACCTAGTATATCGGGTTGATAAAAGGAAATCAGTTACAACTAAACAATTGTTGGTACCACAGACATTCCGTAACGTAGTATTACACCTCGCACATAGTCATCCATTGGGGGGACACCTAGGGGTGGAAAAGACAAAAGAAAAGGTTCTCCGAAGCTTCTATTGGCCTGGGGTTCTGGCAGAAATTACGAATTATTGTTCCTCATGCCCAGAATGTCAGATCACCGCCCCGTTCAAGGCGTACCGCAGCCCATTGGTACCCCTTCCCATAATAGAGGTACCATTTGACCGGATTGCTATGGATCTAGTAGGACCCCTAATAAAGTCTGCTAGGGGACATCAGCATATATTGGTAATATTAGATTATGCCACCCGATATCCGGAGGCAGTTCCCCTACGTAGCACCTCAGCTAAAAACATAGCAAAAGAGTTAGTAGTTCTGTTTTCCCGGGTCGGGATTCCTAAAGAGATTCTATCTGACCAGGGAACACCATTTATGTCCCAAGTAACGAAAGAGCTATGTAAACTCCTAAAAATCAAGCATCTCAGAACCTCAGTCTATCATCCACAAACAGATGGTTTAGTGGAAAGGTTCAATAAAACCTTAAAGAGCATGTTACGGCGGGCGGTTGATAAAGATGGGAAAAACTGGGATTGTTTGTTACCGTACCTGTTATTTGCCATTAGGGAAGTTCCCCAATCATCCACAGGCTTCTCCCCGTTTGAACTATTGTATGGCCGACACCCAAGGGGCTTACTGGATATAGCCAAAGAGACTTGGGAACACGAGGTTACCCCTTACAGAAGTGTAATAGAGCATGTTGCCCAGATGCAGGACCGCATTGCTGCAGTCCTACCCATAGTGAGGGAACACATGGAGAAAGCTCAAGAAGCACAGAGGAATACATATAATAAGGGTGCTAGGGTCAGAATTTTTTCTCCAGGTGATAGGGTACTAGTTCTGGTTCCCACCGTGGAGAGTAAATTCCTTGCTAAATGGCATGGGCCATATGAGGTCTTGGAAAGAGTGGGAGAAGTAAATTATAAGGTAAGACAGCCAGGTAGGAGGAAACCTGAGCAAATTTACCATATAAACCTACTCAAGCCCTGGAAAGATAGAGAAGTCTTGTTAACCCTAGTACCCCCAGGTCCGTCAGAGAATCAAGAAACTGACCCAGAGGTTAGCATAGCTGAAACCCTGTCTGTTCATCAGAAACGAGAGGTTCAGAATTTAGTGAGAAGAAACAAAGAAATCTTCTCTATACGGCCAGGTAGAACTAGCGTAATTGAACATGACCTAGTCTCTGAACCGGGGGTCCGAGTTAACCTTAAACCGTACCGAATCCCAGAGGCCAAAAGAAAGGCTATAAGTTTAGAGGTTAAAAAAATGCTAAAACTAGGTGTAATTGAGGAATCCCAAAGTGGGTGGAACAGCCCTATAGTCTTAGTCCCAAAGCCAGATGGTACAACAAGGTTTTGTAATGACTACCGGAAACTAAACGCGGTGTCAAAATTTGATACTTATCCTATGCCCAGGGTAGATGAACTTGTAGAGAGACTGGGCAAAGCCCGATATCTCACAACCCTAGACCTAACAAAAGGGTACTGGCAGGTTCCCCTCACAGAAAGGGCAAAAGAAAAGACAGCCTTCTCAACCCCAGACGGCCTCTTTCAGTATAAGGTGTTGCCTTTTGGCTTACATGGAGCTCCCGCCACATTCCAAAGAATGATGGATAAAATTTTAAAACCACATGCTCGGTATGCTGCCGCCTACCTGGATGATGTGGTAATCCATAGTGAAGATTGGCAATCCCACCTTCCAAAGGTCCAAGCTGTGCTTGACGCAGTCCGGTCTGCTGGACTAACTGCTAACC
Source organism: Ascaphus truei (assembly GCF_040206685.1). Taxonomy (NCBI): domain Eukaryota; kingdom Metazoa; phylum Chordata; class Amphibia; order Anura; family Ascaphidae; genus Ascaphus; species Ascaphus truei. The sequence continues at coordinate 267,568,084 of NC_134483.1, forward strand.
CCGCTAAATGCACTATTGGTCTGGAGGAGGCCAAGTATCTGGGATATTCTATTGGCAGAGGTTTACTCAAACCCCAAACACTCAAAGTGGAGGCGATACAAAATTGGCCAAGGCCAGTTACAAAAAAACAAGTAAGGACCTTTTTGGGGTTAATTGGGTACTATAGAAGGTTTATTCCCAATTTTGCAACTAAGGCAACCCCACTAACTGACCTCACAAAAGCAAGAGGACCGCTAATGGTAAAGTGGTCCCCGGAAACCGAACAGGCCTTTAGAAGCCTGAAAGAAGCTCTCTGTGCCCAACCAGTGTTGGTCACACCTGACTTCTCCAAAGAGTTCGTAGTCCAAACCGACGCATCTGAGGTAGGGCTGGGGGCGGTACTCTCCCAGGAGTCTCAAGGTGAGGAGCACCCCATCCTTTATTTAAGTAGGAAACTAAATCCCCAGGAGAAAAATTACTCCATAGTAGAGAAAGAGTGTCTCGCAATAAAGTGGGCTGTAGAGACGCTCAAATACTATCTGTTGGGGAGAAAATTCCGGTTGGTCACAGATCATGCACCCCTTACCTGGATGTGTCAAAACAGGGAAAAGAATGCTAGAGTGACCAGGTGGTTCCTAAGCCTACAACCCTTTAAATTTTCTGTGGAACACAGGTCAGGGCACAAACATGGCAATGCTGACGGGTTGTCAAGGATGCACTCCCTAATATCCATGGTCGCTCATCCCTCGAGGTCTGAGCTGGGGGGGAGGATATGTGACAGAAACCAGGGGATGGTAATAAATTCCGTATATAGGGCTCCCAGGATACTAGACAGTTTCTATCCTGTTTGGCCTGGGAGTGCAGCCTTATAATACATACACTCCATCCCACAGTTTGGCAAGCGCTGGAACTGAGGGATGAGAGATCCAGACCAGAGTTTGTCTGCTGCCTGATTTCTGTCACCTGTCATGCTAATTAGGAATCAGGTATGAAAGACTGATTTCCTGTTTGCTCTGGTCTCTCCACAAGAGCCAGGAGGCTGGAAGGCTGCTGAACTACAGAGGGGAGAAGCCTCTTCCCCAAACAGGTTCAATCTTTCTGTTCATTTGTGTAAGACTGCAAAAGTACCTTGTTTTGTTGTTGGGAGTGGAAAAGCCACTTCCAACCCTGAGTCAGGGATATCTAAGTTAAGTTATCGCTCAGGTGAGCAGCTTTTGTTTTGATCTGTTTTCTGTTGTATGCACTGTGGCAGTCTCAGTGCCTGGGACTGAATAAACCAGGCATAGCCTGTTTAAAGGAACAGTACGTGACGCCTCATCATTTAACCTACCCTAAAAGACCGTGTTCTAAACAGTCCCGGACAAACGACGGAGCCCCAGAGTAAGCCGTTTGTCACAATATATATATATATATATATATATATATATATATATATATATACACATAAATTAGTGATTATCTATGTTACACCTATAAACAGGCCATTACTGCCTCATCAATTCTTGCATGGAAGATGCATTCAAAGGCGAACATTCATAATTTGCACAAACACATTTAGTTATGTTTAATTAAAGCTCGTTTTTTACTTCATGTAGTATACTGAGAGCATAAATAGGAACATGTACCATATGGTATTTAATTGTGTTCATATGTAGCTCACTTCAGATTTTTTTTTCGCTCATGTACCAGTGTGTGAAACCAGCTGCAATTAATATGTAATCACAGCATAGAGGAGAAAACAGGGGGTGGGGTTCGGCACTGAGCCAGATCACAGGGTCATGTTACGGTCAAGTCTTTTGGCACGCCTTACAGGTGGTAGAAACAAATAAAAGGTCAGGGTGCTGTCATGTCTTATGGGAGGGACTACAGTTGTTAGAAGCTGAAAAGGTGAACAGAAGTTCATCACATTCATTTGAAATGGTAATTCTATGAAGACTTTCACCCACCAGCACACTATATATGAAAACGTACGTTAGTCATTCGTTCACTCATATCTTCTTTTAACATTATAGAAACGCCACATTATCACACCAGTAGCATCTGTGAGCGACACACTGCATGTGTTGGTGAGTGTCAGCCACATTGAGCGCTACACCTGCTTCTCTTAAATGTTCACACAGATCACTAAAAACCTTCATTCACATTTCCACAATTAGGTACTGAATTATAAGCAGTCAGCTTTGCTGTCATGGTAGTGATGTTACATAGTTACATAGTAAATGAGGTTGAAAAAAGACGTACGTCCATCAATGTACATTATTATTGTTAGATTACTATACAACATATGCAGTGTATGTACAACAGAACACTTAATTTTACAACGCATTCCTGCATGAACATTGTATGTTGTATGTTGTATGGTGTATGGTTTGTACAATAAATGTGCCAATTAGGTTCACATGTACATTGATGTTAAGCTGGATAATGTACAGCTTGCCAGAAACATCTTGTTATTTCATTATGTGATGCTGAGGAGCTGACAAATAAATTTATTGAGAGAGGATACGACAGGGAGACCCTCCAGACTACACTACAGGAGGTCAAGGGAATTGAACGAGCTACAGTAATGCCGTCTGTGCCCAGAAAAAAGAGGGGAGGTGTATACACTGAAACAAAAAGAGACAGAAAAGAGGACGTAGCATGTCCACTGTTTATTTCACAATATAGCAAATCCAGCAGTCAAATAAATAAGATTGTGAATAAGCACTGGGAATTGTTACGGATGGATCCAATCCTAAAGAAATACACAGATAAGGGTCCAAAATTTGTCTACAGACGAGCTAAGACACTAGCTACCTTTTTATCACCAAGTGTAGTATCAACACCAGTAAAGAGATCAGAACATTTTGTGACAAAGGGATCTTTTAGATGTAATCAGTGCAATATGTGTCAGTTCATGAAACCAGCTCGACATGTCTTTTCCCACAGTCCACATAAACGCTATACCATACATAATTTCATCAATTGTAACACTACATTTGTAGTGTATTTGATTACATGTGGCTGTGGGAAGAGATATGTCGGTAGGACCACAAGGGCATTAAAAGTAAGGATGCAGGAACATTGCAGGTTGATACGCAAAAATGATAAGGAACACCCTGTTTCCAAACATTTTTCAGAATGTGGGCAGGGAGGCATCAGCAATTTCTCATTTGTAGGCATTGAAAAGATAATCAGAAAAGAAAGAGGGGGTAATACCGTGAAAACATTAGATTGTAGAGAATCCTATTGGATATTTACATTAAGAACAAGGTTCCCTGACGGAATAAATATAGAATGGAATATTAACCATTTTCTCAAATGAGTATTATGTATTTTGGAACAATAACGTATACAGTATATTATATGCTATTTATAGAAATATACCAAAAGGCCTCATACATTGTGAATATGTCTACATAATATATAGTATGACTAAAGCATAGGAATACGTATGTATATGAGAATATATATTAATACTCTACTTTAACTCTTAAGTAAACGTAAAACAAGTGGATGTCATTTTTTTGCATTTTTTTGCATTTTTGCATTCTTTGCATTTTTTGGATTTAATGAGATAACCAAAACAATGGATCTAACTTTCATTATGGTCTCGACCTATTGTCAAAATCATCTTGATTTGATACATTACACTGATAATTGGAAGTCTCCACCATTCAGATCAAGGTATTCCAAAATGAATGTATATATGCATGTAACTCCACATTAGATAGATGTTTATTATTTACATGATTATTATTCTCATCCAGCGGGGTATGCAATTTGCTGTTAATTAAGGCACGAGACATATTTGTTGCTTTTTTTAAAAGAATGTTTTTATTTTTGTATTTATTATTTAATCTTTTTTTGGATAAGTACATATATTTTTTAACAATAAACTGTCTTTTTTATATGTTTTTTATATGTTTTTTCTGTTTAAGATATGCATATTATATCACTTGTTTATTATAAGTATTTGAGTCACTGTGTATTTATATACATATATTGCCATAGGTTTTTATGTATACAGCCTACTGCCTATATACAATTTCACTCCTTTCATTGATCCCCCAAATGACCACCAATAGCCCAATTGTGGCAGGAATGTGATTTATTGATTTATTATTTACCCACAATAGGATGCCTCACCGCTTGCGCGGAACATGGAGGAAGGGGGTGTTACCCTGCATGGGTCAGAGGCGTGCATTGCGCTTAGAAGCGCCCCAAGGGGCGTTATATGCTGCAGTACATGGCTGACACAGCAGTGTGCTCCCTGATACCTTGGCGCCGCGCGCATGCGCGGAGGTTTCATAATACCACATAGAGCACCAACATGGAGGAAGGGGGCGTATTCTGTCTGGGTCAGAGGCATGCATTGCGCTTAGAACCGCCCTAAGGGGCGTACACATGCTGCATACACATGGCTGACATCAGCATTATGCTCCCTGACACCCTGGCGCCGCGCGCATGCGCGGAGGTCTCAGAATACCATAGAGACTATGATAGAGTTGCTGGCGCCGCGCGCATGCGCGAGTATAGCGATTCTTAGTGGTTTAGATACCATCCATGACGTCACGTTTTGGCGCGAAAATAGGGCAGTCAGCTGTATATAAATTGTAGTTTTTAACCTGAACAGCACTTCTTGATAAAGTTCCTTGAACGAAACACGTTGAAGGTTTGCTGTTGTCCCACACCATGAATTAAATAAAGGACTATTTTTTCTGCAAGACCTGCTCCTCCTTATTGCTGTGCGCTGCACACCCTGGCTTTGGATCTACACTCTAATACAGCTGCACGCTCTGGAGGGGAGACTGGGGAAGAAAGAAGACTCAGTGAGTACTAAACCTGGGGCTACCTAATGAGGAAAGAGAGGGCTGTCTTTGGCAACCCACTCCTACCTTCAGGGTACCTTATGCCCATTTAAAGGCACAGTAACATTGCAAAATATAATTATCACCCAGTATACTCCCCTCCTTTCACATAGTCCCAGCACTGTTGAGCACCATCACAAATACACTATTATGTACAACAGAACACTTAATTTTACAACGCATTCCTGCATGAACATTGTATGTTGTATGTTGTATGGTGTATGGTTTGTACAATAAATGTGCCAATTAGGTTCACATGTACATTGATGTTAAGCTGGATAATGTACAGCTTGCCAGAAACATCTTGTTATTTCATTATGTGATGCTGAAATTTAGCCATAAATACTCCAACTACACAAACTGTATGTTAATTATGTACACATGTCAATAAAATTCTTATGTTATTCTTCTATATAGTTGCTCCTGAAGCTCATGTGTCACCTGACACTGAACAAGTCTCATCACCTTGCCTAGACAAGTAAAAGAACCCCTATGAACAAGCACTCATATAATGGTGGGTACAAATAATTAAAAATGACCTTTATTAGTGTATATTTGGTTGTAACTAGTGAAGGGCTAAACACACAACACAATTAAAAAAGTATTAAACAAGCTACCTCCCAGTCATGGTAGAAGACTGGTAGAGGTTGTAAAGTGAAAGAACTATAAATGACTGACACTTAAAAGAATGTAATCAAATGAGAGCGTAAATGGTGCCTCAGTGTGGTATGTATATTTGGAAAGGTCTAGTGTCTGTCCGTGATATGTTAGACAGTCACACAACTTTCAAACCACAGCTGATTGAATTGTTACTCATAGAGAATACATAGAGTGGCTGTAAATAGATAGCTGGTAAATTGTGCATCAAGCCAATATACTAAATGCAGCCTGATAAAATAGATGTTAGAGGTAATTGGTACTCAAATATCTAGAGTAGACAACAGTTTAAAATAGTCCTTCAAGGCAACGCAATGTGAAAGTTACAATTGTTGAAAGTTAGGCTACTGTGTAGCTGGGAGAATGAGGCTGTTAAGTGGGAGCCTTGGACACATTGTTTAACTGCTTCCACACAAGGTCTCCCAATAGGCAGACCGACAGTGCTTAGTGAACACTGCAGAGTGCCAAAGCCTGATGAGAGCAGGGAAAGATATATAAATAAACGGTAAACTGCTACTCGGATCCTCTATGAGGACAGCATAAGTGGATTGAAGAGGCTATCTGGTCCATAAATGCATATTGGTGTGACAGGAAGTGATTTAAAACATTGTAGGTGGTATACAGATGCCTACAGAAGGGTCGCTTGGTATTCGCGACTTGTGTGTGAGGTGTGGATACAGTAATAATGATATGCAGCTGCTCAGTGGTCTAACTAAGTTGAATGCCTACAGAAGGGTCGCTTGGTATCTGCGACTTGTGTGTAGGTGGTATACAGATGCCTACAGAAGGGTCGCTTGGTATCCGCGACTTGTGTGTGAGGTGCAGCTGCTCAGTGGTCTAACTAAGTTGAATAGTAGTTCATTAGCTGCCCTATATATATTAAGTCATTCATGGCTCAACACCTGGTACACAGTTGCTGAATACAGATTGCTGGGTATATGCGATCTGTCTGTGCGGTATGGGAGTAGTGATTGATGCCCTACAGCCCCTCGGTAATATTATAGTAGAAATAGAATGATACCTGGGTGGCAGCTATCTAGGGACAATCGATCACAGCTCCGATAGAATGGTGCCTGCAGAGCCCCACCCGGCGTGGTGTATTCATGAACACCACAGAACGTTAAATTGCCGGGTGGGGTAGGCCCCTGACTGATGCAACAGCAGACCTCCGCACTGCTAAAGCTAGTGAAGGCTGCTTTGGAATAACACTAGACACCGCCGCACCAACACATGTGCTGACGTCACAGAGGAGCGCCCACCACCGACGATCGTTTCGCGTCATGCTGACGCTTTCTCAAGGTGGCCCCGCCTCTACGGTAGCCAGGAGATTAAATAGCCAGGCGTTGCCATGGCAATGATGGCGCTAGGGTAAGTATATCAGTCTATTATATTAAAGAGATGTGTTGTGTTGATAATTATTACTGGTGCATGTATAGTGGCTGGCTTACTGATGAAACACTAATCAGATGCAAAAGATCACAAAAACTGTATGGTGCTCAAACATGAGCCACTGGCTGCAAAGCCCATAGGCATAAGCGCTTTGTATAGTGTCCCCTGGAGGTTCCAGATAATCCAGACCAAAAACTCCAACCCTGAAATAAAACCACTTCCACTAGGTACCGAATAGCTGGAAAAGATCCCACTGGAATGATGTGGGACCTTCACTGGCTAGTGACCAGACATAGACATCGGTTGGGCAAGTATAGATAATTCAGGTAAGTAGGTTGGAATAACTCACATTTGTGTGGTCTTCAGTGGAATTTCCTCCGTGGGTGCGTGCTGCCGTTACTCCACAATGATCAGACATCCAAGAAAAGGAGAGATGGAGCACAGCTGAAGATAAATAAACTGCTTGGGAGAGTGGGACCCAGGTAAAAAAGTATTGTTTAATGGATCAGTGCAAAATTACAAAAAACGGAGCCCTCAGACCCCCACCAACATGTTTTGAGCTGGTAGCTCTTTCTCAAGGTGCATAGTGATGCCTAGTGCTAACTTACCTAATATACTCTAATTTCCCGCCATTTACCGCCATCCATCCGTCGCAGGGAACGCGTCACGAGTGACGCGCCATGCGTGACGCGCCATGCGTGGCCTGGACTGGTGACGTCAGTGCATCATTTGAGTATAAACAAAACTTTATTTGTCAACAAAACTTTATGCTTTAAAATGCTCAATTGAATCCTTCACAACTTTATTACTCTATGCCGACCAAATGGTCTAAAAAAACTTTATTCAACACTAATTTAAAAGGGGATTCGCGAGCAACAGTAAGTATTACTGATAATGGAGAAGTTATAATCATGAAAACAGTAATTGTAACAAACTAATAATTGATAACAAACGATTAAAAAATATATATAAAACAAGCATCTTGTGTGAAAGTTATTGGAACAACACTCATTAGAAATAAATCTACTTTATTTCTTTTTCATATAAATGTGTAGTAATAGAGTGTCATTAACCATAATTCACCTTATGTGAAATGTAAAGATGCACAAGAAACTGAGGATGATGTGCATGTATATGCACAAATTATTCCCTTTTTAAATTTATTTTCATTTTTATTTGCAGTCTATTAAAGTCTACAAAATTCTTCATTATGTCTATACATGTGTGTTTAATACATTGTCAAATAGTGTCCATAAAGATATCCTTAATGAAATTAGACATAATAAAGAATTCTGACAGGGATAAAAGAGTAATACTGCTGCGGCCGAGTTTATTCGAGCATTTGCCCGTTCTCGGCCGCAGCAGTAACCTGGCGCGCGCCGGAGGGTGCCGGGCGCGCGCCGAAGCAGCGGAAGAGCGCCCTCCGATCGGGGCGCTCTCCCTCCCGCTGCCGGGTCCGCCGGGTCCCCCGGAACCCCTGCCGCCGTCCCCCACATCGCGGGACACCAGGGCTCCCTCGGGGAGCCCTGGACGCGCGTGCAGGGGGCGCTGGCACCCGATGACGCGTGACCGCGCATCGGTGACGCGCGGCACGCTGAGGGAGTGGGGCTAGCAAGCCGGGGCATCCCCCGGCTTGCGGATCTAGCCCTGCTCGGATTAAGTGTGTCGGTAGTGTACATCCATAAAGACAGAAAATAATAAGGGTTAAATCTCTCATGCCAGATTACGGAATGAGATTCATACATCAGGAAAAGCAATTGCACATGACAAGGACCAATATTATCAAAAGCACATATGCATATTTACCCATTCATTAATTGAAGCATACATTATTTTACATTTCCATATAGTATATTAAGCTTATATGTTTAATTCTTAATGAAGGGAATTACACAAGGAGGGGATTACGATAGAAATGGGCCCAGATCCCACTCTGTATTCAGACCATAAGGTATTCTTGTATTTAAGGTGAATATCCAGAAAAGTTCTCTTTTGTCTAGTGTCTCTAATCTGTTGCCTCCCCTTAAAGGTTTAGGTATGTGTTCTATTCCTCTGTATTTGAGTTGTTTTCGATCTCCCTGTTTACATGTTGAAAAGTGATGGGATACCGGATGGGTTAAATCCCCCAATCTAATTAATCTTATGTGCTCCCTCAACCTTGTTTTCAATGCACGTGATGTGCGTCCAACATATTGTTTGCCACATCCACAGTCCAAGAGATAGACTATGAATGTGGCATTACAGTTAATGAATGAGGTGATAGGGAATTTTTGTCCCGTGTTGAAAGATGTAAAATAGGATGAGGGTTCCATGTAGCCACACGAAATACAATTTAAGCATTTAAAGCATCCCTTTGGGAGATTTTCCCTTTGTGTGTTGCACGTGGAGGTAAACAGGCTTCTAGACACATAGTTCGCTATGGTCTTGGCCTTTTTGAAAACAAAGCGTGGGCCCTCAGAGTGTACTTTTTTGAGTAAAGGGTCAGCTGACAAGACATTCCAGTGTTTTTTCACTATACTTTTTATTGCTTTAACTTGTGTGTTATGCTGAGTCACAAAAACAGGACCACCCTTATCCCATGAGTTTGTATCTTTGTTAGTTTTTCTTACTCTTTGTTTGTCCAAAAGATCAACCCTATTCATTGCCGCCACTTCCTCGAATGACCTCTGGAGAACATCTTTGGAATATCCTCTTTTTTCAAATCTATTTAGGAGTTCATGAGATCGTATTAGAAAATCTTCATGATTAGTACATATTCGTCGCAATCGTATTAATTGTCCTTTTGGGATAGAATTAAGAAGAGACCTAGGATGGCAGGCCAATAGTTTCTATTATTGGATCTTTGGGAGATGGTGTCTCTAGATACATAGATCATTATTTGCAGAAATTTGTACATTCTTTGCCGTCTTACATCAGAGACAGTAATGACCTTCTGGAACAAGTTACCAAAGTTGTATGGAAGGGAGGTTACATCTGGGTCACACTGGATGTGACCTCCCTATACACCATCATAGAACATGACCATGGCTGTCAGACATTATTTAGATCACTCTACACTGTCACTAACTCAAAACACTTTTATTTTGGATTGCATTTATTTTCTGCTGACTCACAATTATTTTTTGTTTGATGGGTCTTTTTACCTCCAAACACGTGGAACCGCGATGGGTACCAGCTTTGCTCCCTCCTACGCCAACCTGTTCTTAGGTTGGTGGGAGTCGGTCCACGTGTTTGGAGCTGACAATCCCATTAGACACTTTATCACTTTTTATAGGCGGTTTATAGATGATTTAATTTTTATTTGGAATGGAGGGGTTGATTCACTTTTATTATTTATAGATCACCTTAACACAAATAATTTCAACTTAAAATTCACGTACACATATGATTTTCATCATATTCAATATCTGGATTTACTGTTATTTATAAATATGGATATGTGATCTGTTCTGTTGTACACATTAAGGAAAATTCACGTAACACTTACTTGAGAGCTGACAGCTGCCATCCTAGGTCTCTTCCTAATTCTATCCCAAAAGGACAATTAATACGATTGCAACGAATATGTACTAATCATGAAGATTTTCTAATACGATCTCATGAACTCCTAAATAGATTTGAAAAAAGAGGATATTCCAAAGATGTTCTCCAGAGGTCATTCGAGGAAGTGGCGGCAATGAATAGGGTTGATCTTTTGGACAAACAAAGAGTAAGAAAAACTAACAAAGATACAAACTCATGGGATAAGGGTGGTCCTGTTTTTGTGACTCAGCATAACACACAAGTTAAAGCAATAAAAAGTATAGTGAAAAAACACTGGAATGTCTTGTCAGCTGACCCTTTACTCAAAAAAGTACACTCTGAGGGCCCACGCTTTGTTTTCAAAAAGGCCAAGACCATAGCGAACTATGTGTCTAGAAGCCTGTTTACCTCCACGTGCAACACACAAAGGGAAAATCTCCCAAAGGGATGCTTTAAATGCTTAAATTGTATTTCGTGTGGCTACATGGAACCCTCATCCTATTTTACATCTTTCAACACGGGACAAAAATTCCCTATCACCTCATTCATTAACTGTAATGCCACATTCATAGTCTATCTCTTGGACTGTGGATGTGGCAAACAATATGTTGGACGCACATCACGTGCATTGAAAACAAGGTTGAGGGAGCACATAAGATTAATTAGATTGGGGGATTTAACCCATCCGGTATCCCATCACTTTTCAACATGTAAACAGGGAGATCGAAAACAACTCAAATACAGAGGAATAGAACACATACCTAAACCTTTAAGGGGAGGCAACAGATTAGAGACACTAGACAAAAGAGAACTTTTCTGGATATTCACCTTAAATACAAGAATACCTTATGGTCTGAATACAGAGTGGGATCTGGGCCCATTTCTATCGTAATCCCCTCCTTGTGTAATTCCCTTCATTAAGAATTAAACATATAAGCTTAATATACTATATGGAAATGTAAAATAATGTATGCTTCAATTAATGAATGGGTAAATATGCATATGTGCTTTTGATAATATTGGTCCTTGTCATGTGCAATTGCTTTTCCTGATGTATGACTCTCATTCCGTAATCTGGCATGAGAGATTTAACCCTTATTATTTTCTGTCTTTATGGATGTATTACTCTTTTATCCCTGTCAGAATTCTTTATTATACAGTATCTAATTTCATTAAGGATATCTTTATGGACACTATTTGACAATGTATTAAACACACATGTATAGACATAATGAAGAATTTTGTAAACTTTAAAAGACTGCAAATAAAAATGAAAATAAATTTAAAAAGGGAATAATTCGTGCATATACATGCACATCATCCTCAGTTTCTTGTGCATCTTTACATTTCACATAAGGTGAATTATGGTTAATGACACTCTATTATTACACATTTATATGAAAAGAAATAAAGTAGATTCATTTCTAATGAGTGTTGTTCCAATAACTTTCACACAAGATGCTTGTTTTATATATATTTTTTAATCGTTTGTTATCAATTATTAGTTTGTTACAATTACTGTTTTCATGATTATAACTTCTCCATTATCAGTAATACTTACTGTTGCTCGCGAATCCCCTTTTAAATTAGTGTTGAATAAAGTTTTTTTAGACCATTTGGTCGTCATAGAGTAATAAAGTTGTGTAGGATTCAATTGAGCATTTTAACAATAGACGAAATGATCGATAAAGTTTTGTTGACAAATAAAATTTTGTTTATACTCAAATGACGCGCTGACGTCACCAGTCCAGGCCACGCATGGCGCGTCACGCGTGACGCGTTCCCTGCGACGGATGGATGGCGGGAAATTAGAGTATATTAGGTAAGTTAGCACTAGGCATCACTATGCACCTTGAGAAAGAGCTACCAGCTCGAAACATGTTGGTGGGGGTCTGAGGGCTCCGTTTTTTGTAATTTTGCACTGATCCATTAAACAATACTTTTTTACCTGGGTCCCACTCTCCCAAGCAGTTTATTTATCTTCAGCTGTGCTCCATCTCTCCTTTTCTTGGATGACTAATCAGATGCAGACCCTTCAGATACAGGTAAGTAAATAGGTACGAAAATGAGTGGATCAGTTTGGTGGATGGGGAAAATTCATATAATAATAGAAATAAAGACAACGCACCAATAGGGTTTAAACGTTATAATTCGGACGTATCCCGCAGAACAAACAGACCTGAAGATGATCTAGATCAGATAAATAGACGTAGCAGATGGATGTGATTGAAATACTAGTCCATTCTGCTTGATGTAAGATATATGGTGAACCATAAGAAAAAAATGGGTGTATATAGCGCTAAAAATCCTGTACAGTGACAATTGTAATAATGTGATTAGATGAAAAAATAAAAATATTAATATAAGGTGATAAACTTAGGCTGCCAGGTGACACCAACTCCAAGACAGGTTGGAAAAACAAGACAAATATAAACAATACAGACCGGCGCCAAATAGTCCAGGGTGGAAATATTGTCCAGCAAAGAAAGAGTCTTAGAATAGCAGATAGCTGCAGGAGTATCTTCACAGCTTGGCTTCAATGGATAGACTCCGTTAACATGTGCATGGGAGAAAAAACAAACAAAGAGAACATATCATAGTGCAGTATGCATAAAACCAAACATACAAGACTAACAGGACAAGACAAACACTACATAAAACAGGCAAGGCTGACTAATCCTAAAATATTTATTAAATCACAATAAAAAGATGAGGTAGCACACGTGGGATCTGGTGGGTAAAACCGGAATCCTACTTACAGGACTGCCACAGAACATAAGCAGGGGTGCAAGGATAGATGGTAACTGGCAGCAGCTCCGTTTTGTTTAGTCTTCAGACCTTCAGGGATTTCTTCCTCTCCGTGAGGATTATAGTGGAGGATACAGTCACCACAAGGGCTTTCTTTGTTGTGGGTGTGTTCTGTACTCCTGCTGTGTGTTTTCCCCTCTATTTTGAGCCAAGCAGGGAGATATCCGTTCTGCATCTATCCTGTGAATCCTGTGTCAGCCAATGTTGGAAGTAAAAGGAAGTGTGATGGAAACCATGGCAGACAGGGTCTTAGCCAATAAAGGGGGCAAACATAAATCCCTCGTTCAGACCCTGAGGATAAAGAGTCCCCAGGGTATAAATCCATTTTGCTTCCTTTTTAAGGAGCTCTCTGTCCCAGTCACCCCTTCTGATGGTTTGAGGGAGTTGGTATATACCCTTAAAGCGTAGGTTCGAAGTGTCACCTCCATGGGCACCATTAACATGTTTGGCGAGTGGGGTGTAAGATTTATTTTGAATTGTCCCTATGTGTTCTAGGACCCTGCGTCTAAGCTGTCGGCTGGTTTTCCCCACATATTTTTTTACCACATGTACATATGGCTTGATAGATCACGCCTGTGGTTCTACAGTTCACAAAGCTTCGCATTTTGAATGTTCTACTATCGTCCCAATTCCCAAAAGTTTTAGAGACTTGAGTGTATTGACACGCACGGCAGCCCTGGCATTTGTAGTTACCTGGAGATCTCTTATCTAGCCAGGTGACTGTGGTAATGGGTTCAAGATGGCTATGAACTAGAAGATCTCTGATGTTAGTAGATCTTCTACTGACCATAGTGGGTCTAGGTTTTAGGACTTCCCGAAGATCAGTATCCTCTAAGAGAACGTGCCAGTGATTGTTGACAATGTCAAAGATATTTTGCCATTGTCTGTTATAAGTGCCAATAAGGCGAATGATCTTCCGCTCGCGTGGTTTAGGGTTGGGGTTCAACAATGATGCTCGTTGTGTTTTTGTAGCTCTGTTATATGCTTTCTTCACGCTATTCTTACTGTAGCCTCTTGCGAGGAAGTGTTGGCGCATGGACTGTGCTTGTAATTCGAATTCATCATCATTAGAGCAGTTTCTTTTAACTCTTAAAAATTGGCCAGTTGGAAGGCCATGTATGAGGTTTTGTGGGTGATGACTGTCAGCATGGAGGAGGCTATTTGTGGCTGTTATCTTGTGGTGGACTGTTGTCTCAATTCTCCCATTGGTTGCACGTGTAATTTTAAGGTCTAAAAAGACTATGCTGTCAATCCCTATGTCATAAGTGAGTTGTAGGTTAAAGGTGTTCTGATTGAGTTTTTTAACGAAGTCGACAAATAATGCACGTGGTCCCTTCCAAAGAATGATGATATCGTCAATATATCTAGCCCAAAGAGTGATGTGGATAGTATAGATATCATTTTCTTCTGAGAACACTACTTCGGCCTCCCACCAACCCAGGTACAGGTTCGCATAGGAGGGGGCACATGTAGTCCCCATTGCTGTACCCTGTACCTGGTGGTACAGTTTGTTGTTAAATAGGAAGTAGTTCTTCGTCAGTACAAACCGAAGTAGTTGTTCAATAAATTTATTGTGATTGGTGTATAATAGGCCTCTTGTTTTCAAAAAATACAGTGTAGGTCGGACAAAACGGTCGCAGGCTAGAATAGCTCTGTTTCCACAAGGAGCCTAATAGGACTTTATCAAGTCCCAAAATAATAAAAATCATTAAAAGACACACCGGAGCGGCGGGTGAACGTTCAGTGACCCTCCCAGGGTCCAGAAGGAGCGGGCGAGAGCACGAGGTGTGAGAGGCCTCTGTTAACTTGGCCCTGCGCGTGGGCTAAAATGGCCGTCGGGCTGGGGTGCCTTCCCTGATAGCTGCGTTTGGCGAGACCATCGGCAAAAATCTCCGCCCCAGCAAGCCAGCGAGCCGACACAGAGGTGAGACTGTGGCTCGGGAGGCAATCTCCTCCCCCCCCGTCCAGTACTGGTTGCCGGCTCTGTCGGGGAGAATTGGAGGAGCGCTGCGGGCCCCCCCTGCTGCCTTCAGGCCC
Organism: Ascaphus truei; assembly: GCF_040206685.1. NCBI lineage: Eukaryota > Metazoa > Chordata > Amphibia > Anura > Ascaphidae > Ascaphus > Ascaphus truei. The sequence goes on from NC_134483.1 coordinate 267,583,326, forward strand.
CCCCCTGCTGCCTTCAGGCCCCCCCACACGATCCCTCCCCATTCACCTCACCTCAACTCCCCATCCGCCTCACCTCAACTCCGCCGCTGAAGCAACAGCAGAGCTGACCCTGCCGCTGCAGTGAGAGAGCGGCCAGCGGAACGGAGCTGCATTGAAAGGAGCGGCGGCCATTTTGGATACGCGCTCCACAGAGGTGCCGTCCAAGCGCTGGTCCGTGTATCTCCCCCTGGCCCCTTAGATTGCCGACGCGGGTTTCTCGCGGAGGAGGGGGGACCTGCGGTTGTTCCCTCCGACGGCAGGCTAGCCCGTTCGCGGGCAGGAGCGGCGCATAATCCACGAGCGTTCTAACCATCCCCAAAATGGCCACCACAAAGCAGTGAAAGGTGGGGAGGTGCTTGATAAAAGAAACTGTGAACTGTCTCCCCTGTACTCCTGCTCCCGAGCTGAGATCTTGCGGTGGTCCCTGGGGGCCGTCTGGGATCTGAACTTGAGGGAGTCCCCAATCAACAGAAAGAGGGAAGAGTGTCTTTACTACATTAAAAATGTTCACTTGGGAGCTGGCCTGACCCTCTGCGACAGGGTGCGGCGCAGGAGCCACGAGTCTCCCCTTCAGCCCCAAAGGAGCCGTCCCTCGCCAGTGGAGGGGGGGGAGGTGCTGGACAGGAGAGGCTGTGATCTGTCTCCCCTCTGCCCCCCCCCTGTCCCCATAACTCCAGAAAACCCCAGACAACCAATCAATAAAATGACTTTATTTCAATAAAAATGTTCATTCGGGGAGGAATTCTGGTGACATCTCAGAGCATGGTCGGGTTGTAGGGCTCCCGAAAACCCTCGCCGCTAACCCGCTCATTTACACACCCACCGCCACCAAAAAAATCTCCAAAACACCCCCAAAACATACAAGAACAGGGGACTATGCCTTCAAAAGGAAAAGCGACCCAGAATCAAGGGGTCACCAAGTACTTTACCCCTGCGCAGCGCTTGCCAGAGCCGAGCTGCAATTCGCAAGACGGCGCCAAGGAGGCCATGCAGGCCTCAAATGTGGATCGGGCGCCAGACACAGACAGCCAAGAACCACTAGAATTCGGCCTAAATAAACAATACTTTGATGCCCTTTTCCTCCAAATGAGGAGAGGAGTCCAGGAAGACGTGAATGCTGCCTTGGAGAGCCTAAGGGGAGATATCAACGGCCTCATGAAGCGCACTGACAAGCTAGAGCACAAGATCCGAGATACAAATATACAATACAGACCGGCGCCACTATAGTCCAATGGTAGAAATAGAATGTCCAATATTGAATTGTTCTCACACGGAGGGTAGCTGTAAATATAGTTTTCCAGCTGTAACTTCACAGTGTGGACTCCATCAACATATGCAGAGAGAAGAGAAACAAGAAAAACACATCATAGTGCAGATATGCAATGATATATCATACAAGACACAACAAACAAGACTAACACTACATAAAATAGATAACATAAAACGGATAAGGCTGACTGATACTATTAATAGATTTATTAAACACAATAAAATAATGTAGCAGGCGTGGGATCCGGTTGATAAAAACCGGAATCCTACTTACAGCACTGCCACAGACCATGAGCAGGGGTTTTCAGGTAGGGTTATGACCGGCTGCAGCTCCGTCGAACACGTGACATCCAGGGATCTCCTCAGTTCTGAAACCAGAAGTGCGTCGCTCCGTGCGACTCACTGATTCTCCTGGAGCCGTCGATCAACCTGCTGCCGGAAATGTACTCCTGGGGGCGGATGAAATCGCCGAAATCCCTCTTCAATGGACTACTGCGGCCACGAATGCAAATCCTCTGCCACACTGCACGAGTGATAATAAAAACTGCCCAACGCGTTTCTTGCGCATGCGCACTTCTTCAGGGGATATAGATCACTGGACATGGGTTGTTTAAATACTGACTAAGCCATTACTATTGGATGATTAGACCCAAAAGGAACACATGATTGGTCTAGGCGGCTGTCAGTCATGCCCATTATACAATCAGCCTTAATACATACATAACAAACAATTACAACGAATACACTACATACAAACCATAATAAAGGTATATGTTAACTGACGTTACAATGTTAAACATACAAAATCTTCCTACGCTCCATAATCACATATGAATTAATACATGGAATACAGTGACTTATATTTAAAAATATTATCTATAAATAAATGTGTATATAAAAAATAAATAATTTAATAATTTAAAATGGCAATTGATGGTTATTTATTTAAAAGGTTGAATTAATATTTTAATATTTTAAAATTTTAATATTTTAAAAAGGCTCCCAGGTTGAAATCGATATTTAAACCATTGGGGGAGAGGGTTTTCAGCTCATAGATCCAGTAAGACTCCCGTCTACTGAGCTGATTACCCCCCCTCCAGTTTGCCTGCACTGTTTCAATAGCCTGACACTTCAGTCCCGCCGGATTTCTATTGTGGTGCGTTAGGAAGTCATGTGTGTAATGAGCAAGGAAGAAGAAGAAAAAGAAGGGAGGCATTACTGTGGCAGTTGCAGAAGGAATTAAGAATGAAAATTTTACCTCAGAGTCTGCATTTGATGAAAGAGATATGCTGCAGCTTAAGGCAACTCACAGACGTATCCCAAGAATAGTGGAAGAAAAGAAAGATGCCCCTACTCAGACGCTTCAAGCTGCACAGAAAGCGATTGATTGTCTTTATGGACGTTTAGATAAGGAGCAAGAAGCCAACACTGCACTACAGAGCTGTCTTTCCTCAGCAATTGCTAAGTGTGTTCTCCAGGAAAAAGAAAAGCACCAGTTGGAGAGTGACCTGGATGTCATGTCAGGTGAACTGGAGAAGGCATATGCTGATGCTGCTGAGAATCGGCGCCTCGCTTCTTAAAGTAACGAATTCCTGGAAATCTCTATGAAGGAAATTGACAGGCTTAATACAGAGCTTAAAGTCTCCCAGGAGGAGATTTGCTACTTCAAAAGAGAGATGGAAGTCGTTCGGGAGGAGAGATGCTACTTGAAAACAGAGATACGTTCTATGAGAGACGCCTCCGAAGAGTTAAATAGTAGGTTTGAAACTATAAACCAAATGAGTAAGAACTTCTCTGTCCAAGCCAGTGAAGGAGACAAAAGACTCCATGAATCAGAAGAGGAGAAGAGGCTATTGATAGAAGAAAAGTCAAGGATGCAATTAGCGCTGGAAAAAGCAGAGGGTGACTGGGAAAAAGAAAAATATCAGTTGGAGAATGACAGGTTGATCTTGTCAAGTAAGCTGGAGAAGGCCTACGCTGATTCTGCCCAGTACCAGACTTTCATGGATCAAGTTGACGCAGTACTGGAAGCATCTCAGAAAGAGGTTCACAGGCTTACTACAGAGCTGGAAGCCTCTAAGGAGAAGAGTTGCCACTTCAACACAGAACTATGTTCATTAAGAGAAATCTTCGAAGGGTTAAATATCAGGTTTGAAACTGTAACCCAGGAGTGCAAGAATCTCTATGTCCAAGTCAGTGAAGGAGATAAGAAACTCCATGAATTAGGAGAGGAGAAGAAACAGTTGGCCCAGGAAAAGTTAGATGTGCAGACAGCACTGCAGAATGCAGAGAGAGTGCTGCAAGAAGAACGTGTCTCCCTGGAGCGGCGCACACAAGCAGAAAATATGCTGCAGAGTCAGCTGCGAGAACTGCGTACACATCTGCAGAACACCAAGGAGAAATGGGTGAATGCTGAAGAAAAGCAGCGAGTTCTGCAGGAAGAAAGTTTCCAGACTGCCTACAAAATAAAGATGCTGCAAGATTATTTGAGTACCCAGTGTGTCCCCAAAGAACAGCATGAGGAGCTGAAGGCCACACTGAGCATAACCAGAGCCTCGCTGGAGGAAGAGCTACAGCTAGCAGCTGAATACACATCTCAGCAACTCACAGCGCTGCAGGCGCAGATCGCTGAGCTCAAGACACAGCTTGCCAAAAAGGAGAGAGAGAAGGTGTCCGTCTGTCAAGTGGCTGGCCTGACACAGCGCTATGAGGTCAAAATGGCTGATGCCTGCAAATTATTGGACCACACAGCCCATGATAAGGTCCGGCTGCAGCTGGAGCTGTACAATGCCCGGGAGGAGTACCGGCAGCTGCAGATCAGAAATGAAGAAGATGCAACATATCTAAGCTTTACTCTGAGTCAGCTGGGAGATATGGAGTCGCGACTCAACTCCAAAAGAGTTGAACTGACAATTGCTTTGAGTGGGAAAAGAAGTGCAGAAGGACAGCTTCAAGAGCTGAAAACTTGAATAGCTGGTTTTTCATTGGGTGGTGCCACGAAACGGCTCGCAAGAGGAGACCATGGAGAGCGAACTCTGTGTCCCCAATGACTCATGTGGAAAAGCTGCAGCCGTCCTTGATGCCCACATTCCTGATGTCTCTGTCCCTGCTTTTGGGTTGAACGCACCCTTTCGGAGGTTCCTTGCAGCAATCAATGTACCTGTGGAGTACCCTCTGCCCGCTGACAAACCACCAGAGGTGGGTCACCTTGAGTCCACTTTTCATCAAGGCCTCCGGGAAGAGCCTGGAGGATCGTCCGGAGAACGCTCTCGAGAGGGGGGAGTAATGTCAGGGTCGCCTAGACCTCCTGCCTAGCCATAGCTTCTTTGTCCACTGGGTGTGCTGCTGCCTTCTGTTTCCTCTGGGTTTCTCTGTCTGCCTGTCTGTCTTCTTGTTGCTCCTGTCTCTGTCCTTTATAGCTCTGCTTCCTGTCTGTTGCTTTTGCCTTTGCTTGAAGTCAGACTCCTTCAGTATTGCTCATGCCTCTGATCCTGATCTGTTACCTGTACCTGTATTATAGAAGTCTGTTCACAGTAAAAGCCCTTGCTGGTAATCTGGCTTGTCCCTGTTTGTTTCTGTTCTCAGTCCCTGCCCCCAGACCTGTCCTTGCTCCCCTGTCCTGTTCCAGTCTCCTCGTTGCTGACCTCTGCTTGTTACCTGACTTCGCTACCTGCCACCTGCCTCGGACCTCTGCTTGTTACCTGACTTCGCTACCTGCCGCCTGCCTTGGACCTCTGCTTGTTTCCTGACTGCGCTGTCTGCCACCTGCCTTGGACCCCTGCTTGTGATCCCTACTACGCTCGTGCTGTTCCGGCCACCGAGATCCTACCCGCCACAGGAGTCTCCCGTGACACTGATCGTTCTGAGAAATGGCCGCCATCATACCATCTCCAGACCAAAAGACTCCCCCTCTTTCCTCAAAGCGCTGGGGCTCACCCCACCACCAAACAGCAGAGGGACCTCTAAGTCTACAGTGCGCCAGGAAGAAGCAGAAACGACCAGAGCCTACGAACGCATAGCGAACCAGAAGCTCCCCAACGCCTCAGACCAGGATCAGCGCCTCCAGTCTCGCTCATAACCAACCTGGGGCTCCCCCCCCCCACCCAGCTTCCCTCCGCGGATCGAGAGAAAGAAGTGGAGCCGAACCAGCCGAACACCAACCTGGGTCATCAACAGCCTCCCGGCCGTCATTCCTCGAATCGGGAAAGAAGACCGCAGCACTCTGGACCAGGCGCCCGTCCACCCTCTCCGCGCCGCTGAGACCAGAGACAGGACCTGACTGACAGATGTCAATTTGACACGCAGAGCCTGTCAGCCCCCGTCTACTCCGCATCCCCGGCCATACACCCCCCCTTCCCCCCCCTCTCCTCCCCCTCTAGGATCGACTATTTTCTAGGCACCAACAACATCCTCCAGGCATCCTCCCACTCAAATATAGGCCCAATTACCTGGTCTGACCATGCCCCCATTGAACTCACTCGCTCTCTGCCCTTCGTAAAGAATAACCCATACAAGTGGAAGCTAAACGACTCCCTGCTCCACTGCCCAGAAACAGAGATGTTACTTAGAGAGAAAAACTCTCTATCTTTTTTCAAATTAATAAGGGGTCAGTCTCGGCCCCAGCAATGCTGTGGGAGGCCCATAAGGCCTCAATCAGGGGCCACCTAATCTCAGTCGTGGCCCATAAGAAAAAACAGAAACTCAAGCTTCAAAAAGACCTTACAGATAAGATTGCGCAACTTGAACAATAGCATAAGCACACAGCCTCCAAAAAAATATTCAAACAACTAAACCAAACTAGAGCAGCCCTCAAACACACCCAACTCGAAGAGGTAGAGAGAGCACTGAGATGGTCCAGACAAAAATTTTATGACAAGGGCAACAAGGCCGATAAGCTCTTGGCCACTAAACTCAGAGGCACCCGAGTAATATCACAAATCTCTAAAATCTGCACTAAAAACGGTAAAATTTCATATATAGAGAAAGAGATAGCTCAGGAATTTGCGGATTTTTATTCGGACCTCTACAACTTACACCCCCCTAACCATGACCCGACATCCCTCGAGACAATTACACAATACCTGGAGCACTGTAACCTCCCATCCCTCTCGAAAAAGGAACTAGACGATCTAACTAAAGAAATCTCCCAGGAGGAACTCTCAGGAGCCATTGGTTCCCTTAAATTAGCTAAAACGCCTGGCCCGGACGGGTTTACCAACGCTTATTATAAAACATTGTTGCCGATTCTCTCCCCCTACCTCTTAGATATGTTCAACTCTTTCCTGCAAGGGGAACCGATCCCCTCTACAATCACCGCGGCAAACCTGGCAATTATCCACAAGGAGGGTAGAGACCCTCTCCTTTGTGGCAACTATAGGCCAATCTCCCTTCTGAATACCGATCTAAAACTCTATAGCAAGATCTTGGCAAACAGGCTCAACCCAATTCTCCCACGGCTCATTCATATAGATCAAGTAGGATTTGTGTCAGGTAGACAGGCCTCTGACAACACCCGCAAAATTCTGGATATAATAGACCATGTGCGCCTCACAAGAACCAGAGCGATGATCCTTAGTCTTGACGCAGAAAAAGCATTTGACAGAATCAAATGGTCCTTCCTAGATCAAACTATGCTGAAATTTGGATTCAGTGGCCCCTTCCTGCAGGGGGTTAGAGCCCTCTACCAAAACCCAACAGCACATGTAAAAATTTCAGGGGGCTTCTCGGACCCCATTAAGATCAGAAATGGAACCCGGCAGGGTTGCCCCCTTTCCCCTTTGTTATTCGCCCTAACAATTGAACCATTAGCGGACACAATTAGGGAAGATCAGAGCATTAAAGGTATTAGAATTGGCGAAACAGAATACAAAATCTCTTTATTTGCTGATCATGTGATCCTGACCTTCGCGGACCCCCAAGTCTCCCTCCCCAATCTCCAAAGAGTGCTATCCCAATTCAGCACTGTATCTGACTACAAAGTCAATATGGACAAGTCAGAAGCAATAAACGTATCCTTATTAGACCAGGAATGGAGACTCCTACAAGCTAACTATAAATATCGATGGAGCACTACCCATATTAAATACCTAGGAGTCAGAATCTCAAGCACCTATAGCTCCCTATACCAATCCAACTACCCCGCCTTGTTTGACAAAATCAAAAAAGACCTGGAGAAAAGGAAAAAGCTCCAAATTTCCTGGTTTGGAAGAATTATATCAATAAAAATGAATGTCCTGCCGAGACTTCTTTATTTCTTCCAAACACTCCCTGTCCCCGTCCCAATTGCAGCCCTGAAACATATCCAGGCCCTTATGTTCCAATTCATTTGGAATGATAAACGGCCAAGAATACCAAGGTCTGTGATGTTGTCCCCCAAGACAAGAGGAGGTGTGGGGGTCCCCGACGTGATCAGATACTATTCGGCGGCCCAGTTGAAGCAGGCTGTGGTTTGGAACTACGACCCGGCCTCCACCTGCTGGCTAGCGATCGAATCACATCATGCTGCACCTGCCACCCTCCAGGTCCATCTCTGGTCTCCTGTGGGAAGGGAGGGAGGACCACGGCGATTCGCTCTGGGGGTAATGAGATGCACATGGGATGTCTGGCTCAAGAACAAAGGGAAATATGGCCTGCTAGCTACCCCATCCCAACTTACCCCCATCTTTGGAAACCCACACTTCCCGTCTGGGTGCTCCAAAAAACAATTCGACCAATTCCAAGGTATAGGAATAAGGCTGATTGCCGATCTGCTGAAAAATGAGGAGATCCTCTCCTTCCAAGAACTCCACGACAAACATAAACACCAAGGTCTCCATCTGTTCAAATTTTTGCAAATTAGGCACGTCCTTCTATCCCTAGCCCCAAACGCTAAATTCCCCCCATTAACCAGGTTTGAATCCCTTTGCGGCAAGGGCTCCTACCAGAGAGGTTTGATCTCAGAGATCTATAGGGGGATGGAGTCGGCAACCAGCCAGCCAATCCACAAGTATATGCAAAAATGGCCAGAGGACCTCAATGTACAAATAGATATGGACGAGTGGGAGGATATCTGGGAGTTGGTCACAAAGACCTCAATCTGTACAGTGACAAAAGAGAACATATATAAAATACTATTCCAGTGGTACCTGACCCCGGCTAGGCTGAGCCAGATCTTCCCCGGCACTCCCGACCTGTGCTGGAGGGGATGTGGCCAAAAGGGGGACATGGCCCACATTTGGTGGTCATATCCGCTAGGACTAGGCCTGCATTAGGCCGTCCTCGTACTGATGGAAAGGGAGGAAGAAAACAGAGTTCCCCCATCCTCCCCCCAACCCCCCCCCCCCCAGTATGTCTTCCCCCCTCCCCTTAGACCTTCCTCCCCCTCCCACACCAACTGAAAAATACCCATTTTGGGACAACATGTTGTTTAACTCAGTTGAAAAATCTTGTCATGTTCCTATGACATTGTCGTTATCATTTGGATGTATGTTGTTCTCAATAAAAAAAAAGTGATATAAAAAAAAATACAATGTAGCATTAATACCATGTTCGTGTATAATGCTTGTGTATAAGGCCTCCACGTCCATACTGATAAGAAGTGTTTCGTCATCAATTAAATTACAACATCATCAATTCTTGTCAGAATGTCCGTGGTGTCTCTCAAATAAGACGGGAGAGCTACCACGAATGGTCTCAATACTTTGTCTAAATATACACTTGCTTGTTCACTCAAATTGTTAATCCCAGAGACGATTGGTCGTCCCGGGGGTGGATTGACGAGTTTATGGATTTTGGGGAGACTATAGAATGTAGCTATCTTAGGGACCTTGTTGTACATACCATTAAATTCTCGTTTGTTGATAACTTTATCTGCTAGGCCTGTGTTCAGGATGGTAAGTAGTTCTTGATTATATTGAATAGTTGGGTCTTTACAGAGGACCTCATAGCAGGTTTGGTCAGACAGTAGTCTAAGATTTTCTTTAGGGCTCTCTTTCCAAAATAACGATGTTCCCCCCTTTGTCAGAGGGTTTAATCACTATAGACGGGTTGGAGCGTAGGTCATTCAAAGCTTCTCTTTCATGAACACTAAGGTTGCCAGTATTCTTGGCATATCTAATATTCTCCAAATCGGTAACAACCAACTTGGTGAATACCTCCACATTGGGACAAGTCCCCGGTGGGGGGAGAAAAGTAGCTCTAGGTTTCAAGTCAGTGTATGGCCCTTCGCCGATGGGTCTATTCGACTCTTCTTTGAGTGAGGCAAGGTTAGAGAGGTTCTCACGGTCTAGTTGGTCTAGGTCAGGTTGACCCAGGTTCTTATAGATGAAATCCTCTCTACGTTTAAAGAACTTGTGTAACAATAAATTGCGACCGAAGAGATTAACATCTTTCACGCACTCGAAGATATTAAGGTCAGATGTGGGAGAGAATGAGAGGCCCTTGGAGAGTACATTCAAGTGGAAATCATCAAGAACTATTGACGAGAGATTAATGACTTGACTGTTCTCCTCCTGAGATGTTGTTAATATTGACGTCTCCTTCTCGACCTCCTCCTCCCTCTTTGACCTCTGAAACCCAATACGTCTCTGTCTCGAAGATCGACTCCTCCTACCCCTTCTTGTCTTTGATTTGGATTTGGAAAGGGGATTTGGCTGTCTGTGTCCTTGCCTAAAAAAGATGTTTTACCTCCTTCAACTCCTGTGTGTCGTGGTTCTAATTCACCCTCATCGTTAGAGGTATCCCAGTCAGTGCTAGAGTCATTGGGTGTGGGTCTGAATGGTTTCTTAGGGTTGTTATGCTTAAAGACATATCCCTCTGTATAATCTTTTTTGTCACGTAAATATTTTCGCTTTTAACGTGCTTTAAGATCATTTGTAAATTTCGATACATTGTTTTGAAATTTGATCTCAAGTGCGACAAATTCATCACATTCTTTCCATGTTGGGACATCGATAAGACATTTGTTAAGTTCTTCGGTTGTAGTGGCCAGTTTCTCTTTTTCGTGTGTTACAATCAATTCCATTAAGTTTATTGCACACTGAGTTAAGATCTTTTCCCATGATTTAAGGAAATCCCCTTCTGTAGATGGAGCTGATGAAGCCAAATTCACCCGCAATCCCCTAGGTGTTATATTATTCTGAAGGTAATTTTCAATGCTAGTGATTTCCCACCACATTTTTGCCTGTTTAATGCATAAACGTTCAAGATTAATAAAATAACTTTTAATGTCATCATTAGTGGAAGAATTGATACTAGTCTCAGATGAAAACACATCGCTGGCTTCTTTTTGCCATGTAGAGAAATCTGAGATGGTTGTCAGGAAGCCTGCCATATTAAAAGGACGTGCTAAGAGCTATAAGAATGCGGGGTAACCGCTAGTCATATGAGATAATGGGGAGTAGGGAAAGGAGGGGATAAGCTCTAGCTACTTTCTGTGAGATGGTGCCAGGGGTGAAGGAGTCATGGAACAAACAACTACACTTGCCTAGACAAGTAAAAGAACCCCTATGAACAAGCACTCATATAATGGTGGGTACAAATAATTAAAAATGACCTTTATTAGTGTATATGGGTGTAAATAGTGAAGGGCTAAACACACAACACAATTAAAAAAGTATTAAACAAGCTACCTCCCAGTCATAGTAGAAGACTGGTAGAGGTTGGGACTGGTAGAGGTTGACTGGGATACCTCTAACGATGAGGGTGAATTAGAACCACAACACACAGGAGTTGAAGGAGGTAAAACATCTTTTTTAGGCAAGGACACAGACAGCCAAATCCCCTTTCCAAATCCAAATCAAAGACAAGAAGGGGTAAGAGGAGTCGATCTTCGAGACAGAGACGTATGGGGTTTCAGAGGTCAAGGAGGGAGGAGGAGGTCGAGAAGGAGACGTTGATATTAACAACATCTCAGGAGGAGAACAGTCAAGTCATTAATCTCTCGTCAATAGTACTTGATGATTTCCACTTGAATGAACTCTCCAAGGGCCTCTCATTCTCTCCCACATCTGACCTTAATATCTTCGAGTGCGTGAAAGATGTTAATCTCTTCGGTCGCAATTTATTGTTACACAAGTTCTTTAAACGTAGAGAGGATTTCATCTATAAGAACCTGGGTCTACCTGACCTAGACCAACTAGACCGTGAGAACCTCTCTAACCTTGCCTCACTCGAAGAAGAGTCGAGTAGACCCATCGGACTTGAAACCTAGAGCTACTTTTATCCCCCCACCGGGGACTTGTCCCAATGTGGAGGTATTCACCAAGTTGGTTGTTACCGATTTGGAGAAAATTAGATATGCCAAGAATACTGGCAACCTTAGTGTTCATGAAAGAGAAGCTTTGAATGACCTACGCTCCAACCCGTCTATAGTGATTAAACCCTCTGACAAAGGGGGGAACATCGTTATTTTGGAAAGAGAGCCCTAAAAAAAATCTTAGACTACTGTCTCACCAAACCTGCTATGAGGTCCTCTGTAAAGACCCAACTATTCAATATAATCAAGAACTACTTACCATCCTGAACACAGGCCTAGCAGATAAAGTTATCAACAAACGAGAATTTAATGGTATGTACAACAAGGTCCCTAAGATAGCTACTTTCTATAGTCTCCCCAAAATCCATAAGCTCATCAATCCACCCCCGGGACGACCAATCGTCATACATGGCCTTCCAACTGGCCAATTTTTAAGAGTTAAAAGAAACTGCTCTAATGATGATGAATTCGAATTACAAGCACAGTCCATGCTCCAACACTTCCTCGCAAGAGGCTACAGTAAGAATAGCGTGAAGAAAGCATATAACAGAGCTAAAAAAAACACAACGAGCATCATTGTTGAACCCCAACCCTAAACCACGTGAGCGGAAGATCATTCGCCTTATTGGCACTTATAACAGACAATGGCAAAATATCTTTGACATTGTCAACAAGCACTGGCATGTTCTCTTAGAGAATACTGATCTTCGGGAAGTCCTAAAACCTAGACCCACTATGGTCAGTAGAAGATCTACTAACATCAGAGATCTTCTAGTTCATAGCCATCTTGAACCCATTACCCCATTCACCTGGCTAGATAAGAGATCTCCAGGTAACTACAAATGCCAGGGCTGCCGTGCGTGTCAATACGCTCAAGTTTCTAAAACTTTTGGGAATTGGGACGATAGTAGAACATTCAAAATGCGAAGCTTTGTGAACTGTAGTACCACAGGCGTGATCTATCAAGCCATATGTACATGTGGTAAAAAATATGTGGGGAAAACCAGCCAACAGCTTAGACGCAGGGTCCTAGAACACATAGGGACAATTCAAAATAAATCTTACACCCCACTCGCCAAACATGTTAATGGTGCCCATGGAGGTGACACATCGAACCTATGCTTTAAGAGTATATACCAACTCCCTCAAACCATCAGAAGGGGTGACTGGGACAGAGAGCTCCTTAAAAAGGAAGCAAAATGGATTTATACCCTGGGGACTCTTTATCCTCAGGGCCTGAATGAGGAATTTATGTTTGCCCCCTTTATTGGCTAAGACCCTGTCTGCCATGGTTCACCATTTACCTTACATCAAGTAGAATGGACTAGTATTTCAATCACATCCATCTGCTACGTCTATTTATCTGATCTAGATCATCTTCAGGTCTGTTTGTTCTGCGGGATACGTCTGAATTATAACGTTTAAACCCTATTGGTGCGTTGTCTTTATTTCTATTATTATATGAATTTTCCCCACCCACCAAACTGATCCACTCGTTTTCGTAACTATTTACTTACCTGTATCTGAAGGGTCTGCATCTGATTAGTGTTTCATCAGTAAGCCAGCCACTATACATTCACCAGTAATAATTATCAACATAACACATCTCTTTAATATAATAGACTGATATACTTACCCTAGCGCCATCATTGCCATGGCAACGCCTGACTATTTAAACTCCTGGCTACCGTAGAGGCGGGGCCACCTTGAGAAAGCGTCAGCGTGACGCGAAATGATTGTCGGTGGTGGGCGCTCCTCTGTGACGTCAGCACACGTGTTGGTGCGGCGGCGTCTAGTGTTATTCCTTCACTGGCTTTAGCAGTGCGGAGGTCTGCTGTTGCATCAGTCAGGGGCCTACCCCACCCGGCAATTTAACGTTCTGTGGTGTTCATGAATACACCACGCAGAGTGGAGCTCTGCAGGCGCCGTTCTATCGGAGCTGTGATCGATTGTCCTTAGATAGCAGCCACCCAGGTATCATTCTATTTCTACTATAATATTACCGAGGGGCTGTAGGGCATCAATCACTACTCCCATACCGCACAGACAGATCGCATATACCCAGCGATCTGTATTCAGCAACTGTGTACCAGGTGTGGAGCCATGAATGACTTAATATATATAGGGCAGCTAATGAACTACTATTCAACTTAGTTAGACCACTGAGCAGCTGCACCTCACACACAAGTCGCGGATACCAAGCGACCCTTCTGTAGGCATCTGTATACCACCTACACACAAGTCGCAGATACCAAGCGACCCTTCTGTAGGCATCTGTATACCACCTACAATGTTTTAAATCACTCCCTGTCACACCAATATGCATTTATGGACCAGATAGCCTCTTCAATCCACTTACACTGGCGACACGTTTTATTGAAGCACGGCTAGCACCACAAGCCGGGGGATGCCCCGGCGTGCTAGCCGCACTCCCTCAGCGTGCCGCGCATCACCGATGCGCAGTCACGCGTCATCGGGTGCCTGCGCCCCCTGCACGCGCATCCAGGGCTCCCCGAGGGAGCCCTGGTGTCCTGCGATGTGGGGGACGGCGGCAGGGGTTTCCGGGGGACCCGGCGGACCCGACAGCAGGAGGGAGAAAGCCCCGATCGGAGGGCGCTCCTCCGCTGCTTCGGCGCGCGCCCGGCACCCTCCAGCGCGCCAGGTTACTGCTGCGGCCGAGAACGGGCAAATGCTCGAATAAACTCGGCCGCAGCAGTATGCTGTCCTCATAGAGCAGGGGTGGGCAACCTATTTTTCAATGTAGCCACAAGTGTGGCGAATTAGAAGTGAAAATAGCCACAACGTGTTAAAATTGAGGTATTGTGTTGTGCATGCGAAAATTTGTTATTTGTTCTCCGCTCGTCCCCTCAGCACTAGTGCCGCCACCGGCGTCCTCGTACTTGCCGGGAGGGGGGAGGGAGGGGGAGAGGGGCGCGAGGGGACTCTCACTTGCCACCACGCTTCCCATTACAATGGGAAACAACTAGTAGGTACTCAATTCGCCACACTTTGACTGCCAATTAACTGGTTCAATTTATTAGGGGGCTCTGAATAGGGAAGTGCTTGTCAACCAAGTGTTTTCTTTACCCTATGCATATCTTGTCCTTATCAGAGAGATGATAAAGATAAGGGGAGAGGGGGCTGTGTGTGACTGCAAGTACTTGCTGTGCACACAGTAACAACAGACAAAGGGGAAAGGAAATCAACCCCAACCATTAGCTCATAGTGTTTTTAAATTAATCCTTATTGTGTCAGACTTGGGTAAAAAACAAACAAAAAAAAAAAACATCAATTACCTAGGTTTAACCCTTTAAACATGAAACTTGAAAGTTATAATAAACCTGAGGGGGGAAGAGAGGGGGGGAGAGAGAGGGGGGGAGGGAGAGGGGAGAGAGGACGCATACACCAGCACGCACACACCAGAACGCACGCACGCAACAGCACACACCAGCACGCACACACCTGCACACACCAGCACACACACACACACACACACACACACACACACACACACACACACACACACACACACACACACACACACACACACACACACACACACCAGCACACACACACACACACCAGCACACACACACACCAGCACACACACACACCAGCACACACACACACCAGCACACACACACCAGCATACACACCAGCACACACACCAGCACACAGTTGGCTACTATATTCTTGAGCTCCATTGGTCGGTCTGGCCAGGGGCTCCGAGCCTCGGGCGGCCACTCACTCTCTCCCAGAGTACCAGATCCCTGCTGCCAATGATGAGCCCCGCCCACACCACTCAATCAGCGCTCCCCAGCGCCCCCGGACTCGCACCCGGTTGGCTGGTGTTTTCGAATACTGCTGCGGCCGAGTTTATTCGAGCATTTGCCCGTTCTCGGCCGCAGCAGTATCCTGGCGCGCGCCGGAGGGTGCCGGGCGCGCGCCAAAGCAGCGGAAGAGCGCCCTCCGATCGGGGCGCTCTCCCTACCGCTGCCGGGTCCGCCAGGTCCCCCGGAACCCCCTGCTGCCGTCCCCCACATCGCGGGACACCAGGGCTCCCTCGGGGAGCCCTGGACGCGCGTGCAGGGGGCGCAGGCACCCGATGACGCGTGACCGCGCATCGGAGACGCGCGGCACGCCGAGGGGCTGCCACTTGCAAGCCGGGAAATCTCCCGGCTTGCGGAACTGGCCACACTTCAATAAAGTGTGTCGCCAGTGTAGCACACACTTTCCTGTCCCCGCAGCCCCGATTACCTTCAGTGCTGGGTGAGGGCGAAAGGCGAAGCTCGCGGGGCTCGCTTGCTGATTGGAAGGGGAGTCAGGTAGGTGGGCTGATGGCTCAAATGTGGAACCTGATTGGTGCTTCAGGATTTCATTATACGCCCTCCTCACTCTGTGTCCTGAACCTATGCAACGGCCATGTTGTGGTTGGCATCGCGCTGAGTTGGAATGGCAGCGCTGAACAAGCACTTGGCAGGAAGAGTCGCGCATGCGGGCGGGGGGGGGAGTCGCTCTTGACACAATTCGCCACACTTTGACTGCCAATTCGCCACAAGTGGCGAATGGCGACAGGGTTGCCCACCCTGGTCATAGAGGATCCGAGTAGCAGTTTACCATTTATTTATATATCTTTCCCTGCTCTCATCAGGCTTTGGCACTCTGCAGTGTTCACTAAGCACTGTCAGTCTGCCTATAGGGAGACCTTGTGTGGAAGCAGTTAAACAATGTGTCCAAGGCTCCCACTTAACAGAACAGAGAAAAGACAAGACGCACAATGCACATAGTGAAATACAGTTTAAATTGTCAGTTTTACTAGAAGATAATAAGTTCTGCGTACATAAATAAATATAAAAACAAGCGTTTGTTACGTGGGGTTACCACACAAGGGAACAGCAGGACTCATCAGTCTTCAACCGCTGTGGAGATAGGAACTGGAGACCCACGATCATCTGTCCGGATAGGGAAAGGGGGGGGCCCTCTGGATCCTTGGAGGGCACTCACTCCGTTCCTGTATGCTGAGATGGAAAATCCGCCGTGTGGATGCACACACAAGTTCCTGCAGCACGTGTAGTATACTCTGCTGTAGTTCTCCACTGCCACACGCCGGCAGCACGCCTCTGTGTCTCGCGGGACGCCCGCTGATGACGTCACTGGCTGAGTGCAAAGTTCAAAGCAGTGTCTGTGGTGTACACAGTGATAGAACAAGGCGCTGAATGGCAATCGGAAAGTGACAGGAAACGGTCAACAGGGAGAACTGGCGCGAGGGACAGGGAGGGAAGAATGGAAGATAATAAAAATAATGAACTATAAAATATAGTTAAAAATGAGCTGAAACACACTCCAACGCGTTTCGTAACATACAGTTACATCTTCAGACTTTCCGAAACGCGTTGGAGTGTGTTTCAGCTCATTTTTAACTATATTTTATAGTTCATTATTTTTATTATCTATCATTCTTCCCTCCCTGTCCCTCGCGACAGTTCTCCCTGCTGACCGTTCCCTGTCACTTCCCGGTTGCCTCTGTTCTTCTAGTTCTCGGGGTGCTGAGCCACCTCTCAAGAAGGGCTGCAGACGCACTTAATGTGAAGCTACACCTATAAGGTCACCACTATTGTATATATATATATATTCACTCTACTATAATATAATTTTATCACTATTTTCACGGTATTAGCTGCGCACTATCACTGTTTTTTTCACCTCCCACTTAACAGCCTCATTCTCCCAGCTACACTGTAGCCTAACTTTCAACAATTGTAACTTTCACATTGCGTTGCCTTGAAGGACTATTTTAAACTGTTGTCTACTCTAGATATTTGAGTACCAATTACCTCTAACATCTATTTTATCAGGCTGCATTTAGTATATTGGCTTGATGCACAATTTACCAGCTATCTATTTACAGCCACTCTATGTATTCTCTATGAGTAACAATTCAATCAGCTGTGGTTTGAAAGTTGTGTGACTGTCTAACATATCACGGACAGACACTAGACCTTTCCAAATATACATACCACACTGAGGCACCATTTACGCTCTCATTTGATTACATTCTTTTAAGTGTCAGTCATTTATAGTTCTTTCACTTTACAACCTCTACCAGTCTTCTACCATGACTGGGAGGTAGCTTGTTTAATACTTTTTTAATTGTGTTGTGTGTTTAGCCCTTCACTAGTTACAACCAAATATACACTAATAAAGGTCATTTTTAATTATTTGTACCCACCATTATATGAGTGCTTGTTCATAGGGGTTCTTTTACTTGTCTAGGCAAGTGTAGTTGTTTGTTCCATGTCCCCTTCACCCCTGGCACCATCTCACAGACAGTAGCTAGAGCTTATCCCCTCCTTTCCCTACTCCCCATTATGAGATATATATAAATATATATATATATATATATATATATATATATATATATATATTTCTATACAAATATATACACACATAGTAGTGTACATATATTTGCACATGTATGTCTTGGATGTTCGAATGTTAACGCTATATGCTCCAGTGTTTCTCTTGTTAGCACATGTTCTGACTCTTTCTGTATAACATGTACATAAGATTGGGAACGTCTGCAATGGTGCTTGTGTTTATCTGCGGTGACATGCTGTGTGTCTCAGTGTTTACAGTGTGACAATGGAGATGCCTCTGCATGTGTGTGTCTGAAGTGTGTCACAATTTTTCCCGTGTGAGAAGGATATGGTTTAATGTCAGTGTTTACGTGTGTTTATGGTCACTGGTGCTTAAGTGTGTATGTTTACTTAGGAATGTAACATTAGTTTGCAATCTGCAGCTGCGTGTGTGTGTTGAACGCGTACATGCTTCATGTACAGTATGTGTGTCAGTTGTAGCAATGTTTCAGTGTGCATTCCTGTTCATTCCCTAGGGTTTCATTGATACACAACATGTGTGGTTTAAACATGACTAGCTTTGCTAAAGAAACATACTATGAAAACAACTATTACACATATTTACCCGTTGTGAGTTCTTTAAAATTGTGATGTCGCGT
Source organism: Ascaphus truei (assembly GCF_040206685.1). Lineage (NCBI taxonomy): Eukaryota > Metazoa > Chordata > Amphibia > Anura > Ascaphidae > Ascaphus > Ascaphus truei. The sequence goes on from NC_134483.1 coordinate 267,601,883, forward strand.
ACAGGTTGTTATGCTATTCCACAGGTTGCTCAGCAAATGAACAATCAGCTTGCATATACATGCAGCCTGCTACTGATGCTTCTTGCAGATGGTCTCCCGCTGATGGAGCCCTCGGTGGAGGGTATTCAGCTTCTTTAACAGCAACATTGTCTTCCCGCAATAGTTGGGAGACATTTCTCACAATCGCGCTTGCATCTTGGTCGTGCTGTAAATCATACAGCGGTTGCCACTGTGCTGTATTACCGCTGGAACCAAGAGCTGGAGTATGCACCTGATGTACCGGGTTTTTGAATATGCTGTTTCTCAACAGATAAGTTCCATTCTGGCATTTTATCTTAAAGGAACCTTTTACTTCCCAACAGCATCTGTTCTCATCTTCGCGTGGCATGACTCTAACGAAACATTGTTGCACTGTTAAAGTGTGTCTTACTGTATTTTGCCAATTGTGTGGCTCATTATGTGACTTGTATTAAGAATATTTACCTATTATGTATGCATACATTTCCTGCGTTGTGGCTCAGTGATCTTCTGTACTTTCGATCGCTTGAAAAATTACCGTATATTCCGGCGTATAAGACGACTTTTTAACCCTGCAAAATCATCTCTAAAGTCGGGGGTCATCTTATACACCGGGTATAGTCTTATACGCCGGCAAAGTGCGGTGTTTATTTCTTCCGGCGTGCCGCGCATCAGCCGGACGCCGGTCATGTGCGCCGGTCACGTGCGCCAGGCATCCCCGAAGATTTTGGGAGCGTGGAGCGGAGCGGAACAACCAGGTGCCGCGAGGGGAAAGGAAGGGTGAGGGGAAGATGTGGCTAGGATGGGCTGGTGCACGGCCACGTTCGGCGCCAGCCCGCAATGATGCGCCGGCACAGTATGGTGGGAGGAGCTGAAAAACGGCCACGGCGCATGCGCGAGATGTTAGAGGCAGAGAAGGAGGTAATAGGCGTGCATGACGGGTGATAGAGGCGTTTTTCCGCTCTGATAGTCTTGGAGACAGGGAGGGCTGGGCAGGCAGGGAGAGCTGACCAATCCAAGCAGGTTTTGTATACAACAACCAGCCAATTACATGCTGTGATTGGCTGTTTGTTGTATACTGGGTACCACATACAGTAAAGCACCATTATCTGTACCTGTTCATACAGTACAGCACCAGTATCTGTACCTGTTCATATATTACAGCACCAGTATCTGTACCTGTTCATACAGTACAGCACCAGTATCTGTACCTGTTCATACAGTACAGTACCAGTATCTGTACCTGTTCATATATTACAGCACCAGTATCTGTACCTGTTCATATATTACAGCACCAGTATATGTACCTGTTCATACAGTACAGCACCAGTATCTGTACCTGTTCATATATTACAGCACCAGTATCTGTACCTGTTCATACAGTATAGCACCAGTATCTGTACAGTATAACAGTCAAAGCCCCATGATGGCTCCACCAGCAAGAAGAAAGAAATATGAAGCCAGTTTCAAACGTAAAGTTGTAAACTTTGCCATGGAACATAATAACTGCGCTGCAAGACAATATGGAGTAACAGAAAAGATGGTTCGGGACTGGAAAGCAAATGAAAAAGCATTAAAGAGTATGCCAGGTAGTACGTGTGCATTAAGAAGAGGCACCCCACATTGGCCAGAACTCGAAAAACATGTAGCAGACATGGTGAATGAGCATCGCCAAAACGGTTATGTGGTGACACGAAATAAAATATGTTTGTTTGCACTTCAGTGGGCCAAATCTAACCCAGATCACAGCAACAGATTTAAGGCCACTGCATCCTGGTGTACTAGATTCATGGGAAGGCATAATATGGTACTGAGGCAAAAGACTAAAATTGCCCAAAAATTACCTGCAGATCTTGATAGCAAATTAAGTAGTTTCCATCGATACGTAATACAACAGCGCACTAAACATGGCTATGCGTTAAGTAGTATTGGAAATATGGATGAAACTCCAATGAATTTTGATATGGTTGGAAATAGAACTGTCCATCAAAAAGGTGTAAAAACAATTTTAATTAAATCAACAGGACATGAGAAGTCCAGTTTTACAGTGGTACTAGGATGCACAGCTGATGGTGCCAAACTGAGACCAATGATTATTTTTAAAAGAAAAACAATGCCGAAACTCAAGTTCCCTGTTGGTTGTTTTGTACATGTGAATGAAAAAGGCTGGATGGATGAAGAAGGGGTAAAGCTATGGCTTGATAATGTATGGAGCAGGCGACCAGGTGCACTTAGTCAAAAACGTAGTCTACTGGTGTGGGATATGTTCAGGGCTCATTTAACTCCCAACAGCAAGCAAAGGCTTGCAAGACTAAACACAGATGCGGCAGTTATTCCTGCAGGATTGACATCGTTGGTACAGCCACTGGATGTGTGCCTAAACAAGCCATTTAAAGATCGCATTCGAGAACAGTGGAATGAATGGATGGTTAGCGGCGAAAAGTCATTCACAAAAGGAGGAAACATGCGTGCTCCACAGTTGGATATTTTGTGCAAGTTTGTCATAAAAGCCTGGAATGATATTGATGCAGAAACAGTAATCAAGTCTTTCAAGAAGTGTGGCATATCAAATTCATTAGATGGTATGGAGGACGACTACTTGTGGCAAGATGAAGAGGAAGCCGAAGCTGAGACCACACCATCTGATACGGAATTCGATCCATACGATGACTGCCTTGCAAATGTATCACAATATGTCATTGATGTACTTATGGTATCAGATGACGAACAGGAGGATTTTGAAGGCTTTTAAAGGGAAACTGTCACGCCAGCAAAACCTGTAAAAATACCGTAGCTTGCAGTTATGATGGGCTTTGCTAACTCGACAGGGACTTGCCCGGCACTTACTCTCTCTCTATTGTTTGTTATCTTCCTCCTATCATCATCAGTTCCAGTTTGGTTGACAGCTTAGAAAACAAACAGCATGGCAGCTCCCATGGGTTTATTGTCTTATCCTTCCTTTCAGCTTTAGAGTTAATTAGGAAAAGTTTAATCCACTTGCACTGTTTTATGTTTACATGCTTCATGACAAACAGCCTTATGTTTATAAGTGACAGTTTTCCTGCTAAGTACCTGCATGTCATAAGCATTTGAATTAAAATTAATATTTTGAAATCAAATCTGATGTTTTTTTAATTTTTATTTGGTTGGTGTGTGCGTTGGAAGAGGGGTAGTCTTATACGGCGAGTATATCTCAAAAACTATATTTTAACTGGAAAAGTTGGGGGGTCGTCTTATACGCCCAGTCGTCTTATACGCCGGAATATACGGTAATTCTCTAAATGATATATGTGGTCGTGTGTGCATCTCCGACAATGCAGCCATGCCCATGTAATTTGTCGTCTTGCGTTAAAATGAAAAGCTTTGCTGCATAGATGTGTAACCCTGGTCCCCAGCAGCTCCTGGAGACCCCCCTCCCCTGGCGCAGCTCGATCGCGGGTACTGAACAACCCGACGGCTGCTTCCAAGGGTGGGGGCTGGAGCAGGGAGCAGCGCGGCTTCTCCTGCCTGCGGCCGGTTGCCGGGGACGCGATCGGGCCGTTGCTAAGGCCGCAATCGCGTCTCTAAGGTCCCGGCGGCCACAGAGCAGGGCGCCGCCATTGCGCTTCAAGTCGCGCATGCGTAGTGAGTCCCCGGCGGCCCAGTTAGCTCGCGCATGCGCAGGGAGAACCCTAACACCAGGGAATAGTTGCGTGAGGGCAGGGAACGCGCAGGAGAGTCGCGCGAGAGTAGGGGAAGTTAGTGAGAGGTTGCGGCGGCCATTAAAGGTTGTGTAGGCAGAGGGTAGACACGCACGCGGCCCCAATGTTATTGTAAGTGCCTCGGGACTACAATACCCATAGTGCCTAGCGAGGGAGGCACCAGGTGCCTCCTAGGAGCCAATAGGGCTGTAGGACTGCCCTGGAGGGAGATAGATACATTTCCCGGGCTTTTGCATGAGTTAGTCAGTTGGAGCAGCGGAGCAGAAGGGGAAGGAAGGATGCAGGGAGTGAGTGCAGCTCCTGCATCCTGATAGGTACCCACACCCTCCAGGTAGGCCCCAACTCCCCACCAGGTTAGTGGGTAACTGAGAAGGGACGGCCCCAGTTATAGGGAGGTCACCCTTAGTGTATGTAAGGTGCAGGTTTGGCAGTGCCACAGCAGGTAGTGCTGTGCGCACTGGCAAATAGGCACAGCGTGCGAGCAGTGTGATTGCTGCGGGTTCCAGGCTGCAGTGTATGGGTGTTACATGTTGACGCTGCATGTAATGAGTGCAGTGTGTGTGCAGCGTGTGTGAGTGTCTGCAGGCGGACAGTGAGAGCTGTGTGTCAGCTGCAGGCGTGTTAGTGTTAGGAGTAGCGAGTAGCTAGTTATAGGGAGGATTAGGGACTTGGGTAGCTAGGAGAGTGGGGCAGGTTATTACCCCGCAGGCCCTAGGAGTTTTCCCCAAGCCATCCCAGGTTGCGGTTCATCAGGGACAGGCCCTAGGTTAGGGTTGCTGTCACTCTAGTAGTAGTTAGTGATAGGGATAGCGGCGGTTGCTGTTCCCATGCGGTTGGTGTTGCCGTGATCCGGTTGCAGTTCCCGTGGAGCGGTGGGACCCTCGTTGGGGTCCACCGGCAGAGTACCTGGAAAGGATCAGACGGACGTCTGACCCTTGTAGAAGAGAGTTGCGGTCCCGAGCATCGGAGTGCTCGGAAGGTATCTCAAGTATTCTAAGTGCACCAACAGGCCTAGAGGTTTTAGTGACTGCGCAGTCACCCATTGACTATCTCTGTAGGAGTACGGGACCTTGGGTGTGGGGGTTTCACTGGACACTGGGTGGGATCACCTAGTGGTGGGGAAACGTCCTGCGAGACGTCACGGGTAGTGTCTCCTCGTGAGAGGGACACAGGTTATGAGGTTATGTAATTGATTATGATATTCTCTATGTTCATAAGTAAATCCCTTAGTTATTATATAATCACTGACTGTGTGTGTGGTTATTGATTGGGTTCCTATGTAGGGTCATTCTACACGTCCATAGAATCCTACATAGGTGGAGGCGCTGAAAGAAGATCCGTTCCCGAGAATTCACCCCAGGCTCTCATTAGCGGAGGCTCAGACTGCCTGTGAGCCTGCAGGTATACGCACCACACCGGTAACAATACATGTTCTACTCACCCACACTACATATGAGATTGGGTGGGGTGGAATACCCGTTACAGATGTTTGCAGTACTGAGAATTTTAATACTTTTTTACATCCTCTTCTTCTTCCCAAGGACACCTAACAATGTCCATTCTGTTCCTGTGTTACTCTCCCACTAGCAGGTGTCATAAATAAGTGGATTCATTTATGCTTCCTTGTAAAAAGAATAATTGAGTGCAAGTTGTTATCGCCATTATTCGAGATAGTGAGGCAAACGTAGACTTGGCCAAGTTCTTTTAAACATTCCACGGTTTAATTATCCTTAGAACTTTCAATAACTGTAACACACAGGTTTTAACATAACAAACTGAACACATTGATGTAACCAACAGCAATAACCAATCAACTGTTACACTTTATACGGACATAATCATAACACATTAAACGCATACTTTTAATGTTATAACTATTATCGTTCATGGCTGGTGCTAATTGTTTGTGGTATTTACACACATGCATTTATAACAAACCGGACCATTGGTTTCCCTAATAACATGCTTGTGCACACGTGTGTGTGTGACACACACTTCACACATACAGTACCAAGCAATTGCAATACAAGAATAAACACACAATAGTACTGTATGTACAAACTTTGTTCATTTCAAGATCACACTAGCAGTTGTTTAAGCGTTTGCTGCAACAGCATCACACCATGTTAACGCAGACATTACTGTTATGCCGTCTTTCTGTATAGGCTTATTTCTGCGATCTGGTTGAAGGCCTGATTTTATTTTGCTGTAATACATTAGCACCTCTCCCACAACGCCTTCTCACTGCTGTGGGAATTATTATTTCTGAGGGTATACTGCCGATTACTTGGGCCTCTGCCTGTTCTTGTTGGTCAGTCAGGATGCATGACACCTGTGCTTTGTCGGCTTCCTCGACAGCACAAACTTGTGCTGCCGGTTGCTCTTGGTGCATAGGATGTGCTGTTTCTGTTGGTGCCTGCTTCACTTCAAATGGCATTTGTTCTGCCTCAGTTTGGTCAACCACTGTTTTCAACACCCCCATGTTCTGCACATTTGTCCCTTGCAAGGACTGCTTTGTGTGAGGAGTATAGAAGTTGTGCATGGGGGGTGCTGACATTGGTATGTAACCTTCATATGATGGATGCCCCACATGTTGCTGTACATGGTGTGTGTAAGACGGCAAAAAATGTCCCTGTGGATGCTGTCCATAGGGTTGCCACAGATTTTGGCCTGCAGTATGCGGGGACGATTGTACAGTTTGTGGGCATCCGTGTGGCTGCTGTGGGTAACCATAAAAATTGGACAGGTGAACCAATTGCTGTGGTGTGACAAAGGGGAATTGTTCACCTAGTGCATGTTGTGAAACTGTGCCTGCACTTTCAGGATGCCACTGAGGATGCATGGATGAATTGCTTTGGGACAGTTTTGTAGCTGGTGGTGTTGGTATAACATATTTTGCAACTGTAGTCTGTAATGTTCCATTAGCAGACAACTTATCAGTGACATTTTGTGCCACTTCTGTGCTGTGTGTCAACACTGTAGTAGCAGAGGGTGTCTTCATTTCAGCCACAGGGGGAATAATATGTGGGGATGTTATTGCTCCTTGAATGTTTGGCGAGTGTCCAACAGATGCTTCTGTTGAGAAAACAGGGGAATCAAATGTGGACCTTTCCGATGTAGGCCTTCCTGCAGCACTATTAATTTGACAAGCCCGCAAATGATTGTGCTCTATGAAGCTTCCTGCCATTGATTGCATTGTCCTATTCAGCACTTTGAGCTCCACTGTGGTGGCATGCAAATTGTCTTTTATGCAGGTGATTTCAGCCAATATTTTATCCTGCACATGCAGCATTTCATTATGCCTTGTTACATGGCTGAGCAACCATCTGTCTTCTGACTGCTCTATTACTGGACCACTATGTTTGGGTAGGACAACAGATACATCCCTTGCTGTGTCAGCTGTGTCTCCATGTACACTACACTGGGGACTGTCTGTTGATAAACCCGGTGATACATCGAGTCCAGAAAGAAGTCCAGGAGATGGAAGATCTATGTACATAAAATGTAGACACTGTTAACATAATGTTCACGTCGGGATATATGTAGCATGACAAGTATGCATGTTAATATCATGTTGTGTACAACAGGTATTACACCTAAGGCATGCGGAGGTAGAGAAGCATTCTTCTATGTTGTAGGTTTTTAGCATCATAGAAACAGTAAGAGAACAGCATGTTTCACGTTCTTGATCACTTTTAAAGTATATTGTGGCACTGCAGGGTTACCATATGGTTGTGCACACGTAAAAGTTCCACATTTTTCATTTCTCACACACGTTGCCAGGTGTTACGTCACATACCAGGACATATTCATAGAGAATTAATAAAACTCTAATTGTCATAGTTTAAAACATGGACATATGTTTTAACACTAATACACACCTTCGTGAACTGCTGCTGGAAGTTTTAATGGGCAACATTGGCCTGTGGCGGTGCATGCATGTTGTGCTATTGATGTAAGAGAAACAAGACTTCATATTACACATCTTGTACTGTTACCATAAGATGTGCAGGTATGAAGTTTAACATTAATATACAGTACTACACTATGTTATCATGTATGGAAAACAAGTTGAACAAGTGCATGCAAGTACTCTTTTGGTATCGTGTCATCGCACTTTAATGAATGCTGTGGGTGTATGTACACTTTGCTCATTATAGCATACAATATATTTACATGTAGTTAGTGTTGTACGTACGTATGTACAGCATAATAAACAGAACAGACACTAACATTTTTTCTAAGAAACATTAATGTTTCTGCATGTTGTATTGCGCTGTGTCAGTCGCATAATTATACAATTAATGCCATGACTGTACGTCACGCATGTAGACACAATGTACTTTACATTTGAAGGTGGTGTGTGTTAATTAGTATCCGCGTTGGACATTGTACAGGCAGTCCTCGGTTATCCGACACAATGCGTTACTCAAAATGGCGTTGTAAAGCGAAACGTTGTAAAGTGAAACACGTTTTCCCATAGGAACACTGTTTAAATGAAAGGTTCAGTTCCTGAAGGCATTTTTAACACTAAAATACACCAAATATTTTATGCCGGCAATAAGATATGCAGCACACACATAAATTATATAGTGTATATACTGTATTATATATATAATGTAACATAATAAATAATATGTGTGGTGTATTCCCCGGGCGCTAACTCTGACCGTGGTTGGTATAGGATTTGAATATCTTAAATATCTTAAATAGTAAGGTATGTGTTATACAGCTTTAATAGTGATGTCCTACTGTGACTCGAACTACCCCACTAGGGTCTATCCAAAACCCTTGATATATGGAATGTGAGAAGGGATGGGGGAGCACAGCGTAAGGAATGGTGGAGTGTGATTGTATTATCTCCCTATGATGTTCAGTGGCGTTCTGACACCCTTGGAGTGTCCTCAGAGGGAGGTTTGTACTCCTTAGAGGAGGGTTAAGACTTAGGTGGGTGAAACGAGTTTATGGATGCAAAATGAATGCAAAATGAATCAATAAAAGGAAAACTTACACGGCCTTGTGTAAGTTGTATCCCATCAAGGTTTCTTTTGCAGTCTTATCTTTCTTCTGGATGATCCTTCTTCTTTCTTTATGGTCTTCTCTTTCTGTCTCTTTTTCTTGCTGTGATCTTGATGTTTGTCGTTGGACGAATCTTCCCATTGGTTCTCCTCTCATATGGGTGTAAACATAGGTGAGACGGTAGTTAGACACATATACATACAAAGTCGATATCAATTTGAAAGGGGGCAATGAGACAGTGTCATCAGGTGTATAGGTATATGATAATTATTATTCACTCACACGGCCTAATGTGAGTGGTAACTTATAACGGTATCTTGCAAGCACCCGTGCAGATCACAGGTCTTCAGGTCAAAGGTCCCTTGTGGGACAAAGACAGAGGGATAGTATGGGGAAGGTGTATCAATAAATCAAAATACTCACACGGGCCAGTGTGAGTACACACTGATAATGGTATCTTGGAAACTCCAAAAAGTGATAGAAAAACCCCTAGGGGCTAGGTCCAGATAGCGAAGGACTAATAGGACACTAAACACAGGGGTGATTAAATTTTATTGAAACAAACTAGCATACACTAATGAACAAGTACATATATAATCAGATAAAAAATTAAAACCGAGGAGCATCTACTGCTTCTGGGGGGATAGAAAAAAAGTGGCAGCCAGGGGAAACAAATGGTGGTTAGTGGATGAAAGTCTCTGTACTCCGCGTCCGGATCGAGAGATTCCACACCACCTCCGGTTCCTCTCAGATTGCTGCAGGCTGTGGTTCAAAGAAGAAGAGCTACGCGTTTCGCCCTGAACAGGGCTTCCTCAGGCTCGTGTAAAGTAGAGAGGTTGGGTTTTTAGTCTCCTTAACTAGACCCCGCCTGTCTAATGTAGATGTCAATTAAATCTTCTTCCTGCTGCGTAGCGCGGTGCCGCCATCTTTAGGGATGCGTGCGCATCCAGCGTGTGGCGCTCGGTGTGACGTCTTTCTGTTGTGCCCTCATTGCCGGTTGCGTGAAGTGGGGGCAAAGTCTTGCGCCTGCGCGTTAGTGATGCACAGATAGTCCTTGATGTTGTACAAACCATAGTCCGTGCGTGAGTGCAGAATGGTGACGAATGGTGTACACATCAATTACTGTTCCTGCAATATGTGGACGGGTGGTTGAATACACTCGTCATGAAGATTAAAAGGGATTAAAAAGGTGTACTCAGTGGACAATTTACTTTTAAATGACAATACTGCAGTCAGATCCTATACAGTACATTAATGACAACGATGTAAATATGGAGTTTACATCCGAGCACAGTAAAATTAACATTAACTTTTTAGATTTAACTATTTTTATTGACCATTCTATTATTAAGACCAAAACCTTTTTTAAACCCACCGACGCCAACAATTTTTTATTAACTACGAGCTGCCATCACCCAAAATGGCTACAAAATATACCCTATGGCCAATTAAGGCGTATCAAAAGAAACTGCACAGATGATCACACATTTAAAGATCAAGCACAAATACTCCAAGGGAGATTTCTAGAAAGGGGCTATCAAACAGACCTCATTCAATCAGCAGTAGAAAAAACAAACACATTGTTACGTAGTGATTTATTGAAGACCAAAGCAAAAGTTGAAAACCTTGATTTTAACACTCCATTCATCACAATTTATAATTCAGACGCAACTAAAATCCAACGAATTATCAAAAAACATTGGCATGTGGTACAATCAGACCCGGTTCTGAGAGACCATATCCCAAACGTCCCAAGGGTAATTTTCAGAAAAGCCCCATGCATCAAATCAAAATTGGCCCCAAGTGTTTTTAAAAAAACAGATACAACAAAGACCCCAAGTTGGCTGCCTTCGCCAAACGGCTTTTTTGGGTGTTTTGCTGCAAGGCATGCAGACAGGTCACTAAAGGGGAGAAAACAGAATTCACATCTAATATCACAAAAGAGGTTTTTAAGATTAAACAACATTTGACATGCCGCACAGAGTACATTGTGTACCTTTTGTCATGCCCATGTGGTTTACAGTACGTAGGCCGCACCACAAGACCTCTGAGGGTCCGCGTGCTGGAACACATGGGCAATATCCGTAAACAGCTTATGACACACAGTGTCTCCAAACATTTTAGTCTAGTACATGGAGGCAACCCCGGGGTCCTAACCTATAAAGGGATTGAGAAAGTGGACGCACATTGGAGAGGGGGTGACAGGCTGCGTAAATTGTGCCAACGGGAAACATTTTGGATCTACAAATTAAAAACGCTAACCCCCAGAGGCTTGAACATTGACATAGACCTGGGAGCTTTTATGTAACCGTAGCACTAAGTTTTTTCACCTCCGCATGTCCAGTCCACACCTCATTAGGCATTCAAAGTTTTTAAATTTTTTTATGTTAAGTTTTTAATGTTAACTTTGCACAGAAACAAAGTACAGTTTGATTTACCCACAACGTGGAATAATCTGATTTGGGAATGTATATTGGGTGGGGTGACACCACAGTACCATTCTTAAATGAAGTGTTCTTAAATGAAGTGTTTTTTATGTTCTGAAGGATAACACACTGCATTTGATATATATGCCATACATTCTATATGTATATCTTTTATTATTAATACTAAACTGTTCGGGATTTAAAACGAACTATGATACTAACGCTAGCAATAGATACATGCTATTGAAGTTTTCTCTCTATGTACTCCATTCTTATTTGCTTATTTTTTAGACAAATTTTTTAAATGAATTGTAACTAGAACAATTAAGTGCCATCTAGCTCATCCAAAGTATTTCATTGTGAATAACTAACTAAGTGTTTAACTGCACATAACACCATGTAAACAGTCCATACTGTATAGGATCTGACTGCAGTATTGTCATTTAAAAGTAAATTGTCCACTGAGTACACCTTTTTAATCCCTTTTAATCTTCATGACGGGTGTATTCAACCACCCGTCCACATATTGCAGGAACAGTAATTGATGTGTACACCATTCGTCACCATTCTGCACTCACGAACGGACTATGATATGTACAACATCAAGGACTATCTGTGCATCACTAACGCGCAGGCGCAAGACTTTGCCCCCACTTCACGCAACCGGCAATGAGGGCACAACAGAAAGACGTCACACCGAGCGCCACACGCTGGATGCGCACGCATCCCTAAAGATGGCGGCACCGCGCTACGCAGCAGGAAGAAGATTTAATTGACATCTACATTAGACAGGCGGGGTCTATTTAAGGAGACTAAAAACCCAACCTCTCTACTTTACACGAGCCTGAGGAAGCCCTGTTCAGGGCGAAACGCGTAGCTCTTCTTCTTTGAACCACAGCCTGCAGCAATCTGAGAGGAACCGGAGGTGCTGTGGAATCTCTCGATCCGGACGCGGAGTACAGAGACTTTCATCCACTAACCACCATTTGTTTCCCATGGCTGACACTTTTTTTCTATCCCCCCAGAAGCAGTAGATGCTCCTCGGTTTTAATTTTTTATCTGATTATATATGTACTTGTTCATTAGTGTATGCTAGTTTGTTTCAATAAAATTTAATCACCCCTGTGTTTAGTGTCCTATTAGTCCTTCGCTATCTGGACCTAGCCCCTAGGGGTTTTTCTATCACTTTTTGGAGTTTCCAAGATACCATTATCAGTGTGTACTCACACTGGCCCGTGTGAGTATTTTGATTTATTGATACACCTTCCCCATACTATCCCTCTGTCTTTGACCTGAAGACCTGTGATCTGCACGGGTGCTTGCAAGATACCGTTATAAGTTACCACTCACATTAGGCCGTGTGAGTGAATAATAATTATCATATACCTATACACCTGATGACACTGTCTCATTGCCCCCCTTCAAATTGATATCGACTTTGTATGTATATGTGTCTAACTACCTTCTCACCTATGTTTACACCCATATGAGAGGAGAACCAATGTGAAGATTCGTCCAACGACAAACATCAAGATCACAGCAAGAAGAAGAGACAGAAAGAGAAGACCATAAAGAAAGAAGAAGGATCATCCAGAAGAAAGATAAGACTGCAAAAGAAACCTTGATGGGATACAACTTACACAAGGCCGTGTAAGTTTTCCTTTTATTGATTCATTTTGCATTCATTTTGCATCCATAGACTCGTTTCACCCACCTAAGTCTTAACCCTCCTCTAAGGAGTACAAACCTCCCTCTGAGGACACTCCAAGGGTGTCAGAACGCCACTGAACATCATAGGGAGATAATACAATCACACTCCACCATTCCTTACGCTGTGCTCCCCCATCCCTTCTCACATTCCATATATCAAGGGTTTTGGATAGACCCTAGTGGGGTAGTTCGAGTCACAGTAGGACATCACTATTAAAGCTGTATAACACATACCTTACTATTTAAGATATTTAAGATATTCAAATCCTATACCAACCACGGTCAGAGTTAGCGCCCGGGGAATACACCACAACTGTTCCTACCATCCATAACCCCCGTTGGCAGCTCTTCTCAGTCTCTGATCTATCGTATACTATCTGAGTAATCCATTATGGATACAGAGGTAGGAAGTATAGAATCAGATATTGGTACCGTAGAGATAGCAATAGACGATCCAGATATAGAGAATGACACCGCTGAGACTTCCCAAAGCGTCTTTGAGAAAAGATTGCTGAGAGGGAAGGATATGGCGAACAGAATGAAGATTACGGAAAAAAAGAAAGACTCAGAAATTGTAAACGAGGAATTTGATAACCTAGATAAACTTATGAAAAAGGAAATTAGAAAAGTTTTAGATATGGCATACCTGGAAGAATACATTAGAGTCAGCAGAGTGCCACGAGGGCTACGAGTTAGCAAAAAACCCTCCTTTGACTTACACGAAATAGAGTTCACAGTGAGGTGGGAAACTATACTTGACACATGTGGCAAAGACCTTATGAAACTTTTAATAGAACACCATCAATCTACCCTGAAAACACTAGATGGGGAGATAAATTAAATAAGAGCCAAGTTAGAGCCACTGAAACATTGCCCCACATTTAAGGATAGAAACAAAAAACTCTCAGGGGAAATAGACACACTAGAGAGAAGCCTCGAAATTTAAAAAAATCTGCAGTTCAAAAGGGATGAGGAAGATTACAAAGAAGGCCTCAATAAGAAATGGGACAAAAGCAAACTTAATGAGAAACATAGGGATGGGAGTATTCATACACCAAAAAGATTGAGAATAAACTCCACCGACTGTAAGCTAACAGATCGTGTGGACAAGGAAATAAAAGAACTCCCATATTAAGAGCAACCAAAAAAGTCCAGAGAAACATATAGATAAGAAACAAGGAAAAGAAAAAAGACCATATCAGGAGAAAGTGACGAATCATACACATAGATATCATTATCAAGATGGACCCCGACACCATTGGGAAGGGGAGAGAAGACACGACTACAGAGACAGTAGAGATTACCACCACAGAGACTATCAGAGTCATGAAGGACGGTATGGCTGGGGCAATAGATCACAGTACGAAAGAGAAACAAGAAGGGATAGACAAGAATGGAGAGGAGAGAGAGGAGGATATAGGGATAGGAGGGAACATTCGAGACAGAGAGAAAGAGAAGTAGAAAGAACGAGGCGCCCGAGTAGATCACCCAACAGGAGTCCAGTATGGGAACGCACGAAAAAGGGGGCTACGGTAGCTTTTTTAGAACAGGGCACACCGCACCAACACACGTCGAAACAAAAACCACTAGTTCCGGTAGACCCAGGGACGGAAGAAAAGAAACAGGGGAGAAAAAGAGAAAGAGAGGAAAGAGAGGCAGAAGGAGGCCCACAAAAGAAACAAACGAAGTGAAAGGGGTTTTCAACATAAGCCAAACAAAATTAACGGATACACAACTAAACCTCATAGCCAGGGGCCTAAATTTTGCACCAGCAACCAGACCAAGTGGGTTTACAATGTTTATGGATGCAAATAAATTCCTTAGACAACTGACTATGAGGAGGTTCTTTCTAAATAAGGACGCACAAACTAGAGACACAATTAACACTAACACGGTGGGAACTCTAGGAAAAGAGAAAGATAATTTCCTACACTCAGGTCTAAAATCGAAATCTAAGTTTAATCCCACTGGCAGCAAAGGACATCAACTAGAGGTATACCATCAACTGATCCTAGAAGATTTGGAGAAACTAACAACTGACAAAAAAAGATTTAGGGATAACTTAAATAAAAAGGAAAAACAAGCACTAGAAGAGCTAACAGAGGATAGGTCTATCACAATCAAGCTGGCAGATAAAGGTGGCGGCGTGGTGGTGATGGACACTGATTACTATCTTTTAGAGGCAAACAGAATCCTAGGAGACACGACAACATACCAGAATCTAAACAACAACCCCACTTCAGCACATAAGAAAGAATTAGATTTAATACTAGAGAGAGGCAAGAATCTAGGAATCCTCAATGATAAGGAATGGGAATATATCCACCAAGATAACCCAATACTACCTATATTTTATTTTTTACCTAAAGTACACAAATGCATGGAGAAACCGCCAGGTAGGCCCATTATATCGGGCATTGGATCCCTAACGCAGAACCTATCAGAGTACTTAGATCACTTCTTACAAAAATACACTACAGAGGGAAGGTCATAACTTAAAGACACGACCCAGGTTATAAATTTACTAGAGAATATACAATGGCAGGACGATTATATCTTAGCCACCTGTGATGTCAAATCTCTGTACACCAGCATTAGGCATAGAGATGGACTTGAAGCCGTCAAAAGGATTATGACAAAGGACAGTTCGATCCCAGAGGAACAGTGCGATTTCATAGTAGAAAGCATCAATTTTATTCTAACCCACAACGCCTTCTGGTTTAATGGGTTTTTTTACCTACAACTGTGCGGAACTGCTATGGGGACCAAGTTTGCACCCAGTTACGCCAATATGTTTTTGGCGGACTGGGAGGAAATTAAAATTTGGTCCACACATCCTTTCAGTGCAAACCTGTTCGCCTGGCACAGATATATAGACGACGTACTGTTTATATGGAAGGGAGAGGAGACTGACCTGGCCCATTTCATTGAGTACATTAATGACAACGATGTAAATATGGAGTTTACATCCGAGCACAGTAAAATTAACATTAACTTTTTAGATTTAACTATTTTTATTGACCATTCTATTATTAAGACCAAAACCTTTTTTAAACCCACCGACGCCAACAATTTTTTATTAACTACGAGCTGCCATCACCCAAAATGGCTACAAAATATACCCTATGGCCAATTAAGGCGTATCAAAAGAAACTGCACAGATGATCACACATTTAAAGATCAAGCACAAATACTCCAAGGGAGATTTCTAGAAAGGGGCTATCAAACAGACCTCATTCAATCAGCAGTAGAAAAAACAAACACATTGTTACGTAGTGATTTATTGAAGACCAAAGCAAAAGTTGAAAACCTTGATTTTAACACTCCATTCATCACAATTTATAATTCAGACGCAACTAAAATCCAACGAATTATCAAAAAACTTTGGCATGTGGTACAAACAGACCCGGTTCTGAGAGACCATATCCCAAACGTCCCAAGGGTAATTTTCAGAAATGCCCCATGCATCAAATCAAAATTGGCCCCAAGTGTTTTTAAAAAAACAGATACAACAAAGACCCCAAGTTGGCTGCCTTCGCCAAACGGCTTTTTTGGGTGTTTTGGCTGCAAGGCATGCAGACAGGTCACTAAAGGGGAGAAAACAGAATTCACATCTAATATCACAAAAGAGGTTTTTAAGATTAAACAACATTTGACATGCCGCACAGAGTACATTGTGTACCTTTTGTCATGCCCATGTGGTTTACAGTACGTAGGCCGCACCACAAGACCTCTGAGGGTCCGCGTGCTGGAACACATGGGCAATATCCGTAAACAGCTTATGACACACAGTGTCTCCAAACATTTTAGTCTAGTACATGGAGGCAACCCCGGGGTCCTAACCTATAAAGGGATTGAGAAAGTGGACGCACATTGGAGAGGGGGTGACAGGCTGCGTAAATTGTGCCAACGGGAAACATTTTGGATCTACAAATTAAAAACGCTAACCCCCAGAGGCTTGAACATTGACATAGACCTGGGAGCTTTTATGTAACCGTAGCACTAAGTCTTTTCACCTCCGCATGTCCAGTCCACACCTCATTAGGCATTCAAAGTTTTTTAAGTTTTTTATGTTAAGTTTTTAATGTTAACTTTGCACAGAAACAAAGTACAGTTTGATTTACCCACAACGTGGAATAATCTGATTTGGGAATGTATATTGGGTGGGGTGACACCACAGTACCATTCTTAAATGAAGTTTTCTTAAATGAAGTGTTTTTTATGTTCTGAAGGATAACACACTGCATTTGATATATATGCCATACATTCTATATGTATATCTTTTATTATTAATACTAAACTGTTCGGGATTTAAAACGAACTATGATACTAACGCTAGCAATAGATACATGCTATTGAAGTTTTCTCTCTATGTACTCCATTTTTATTTGCTTATTTTTTAGACAAATTTTTTAAATGAATTGTAACTAGAACAATTAAGTGCCATCTAGCTCATCCAAAGTATTTCATTGTGAATAACTAACTAAGTGTTTAACTGCACATAACACCATGTAAACAGTCCATATAGGATCTGACTGCAGTATTGTCATTTAAAAGTAAATTGTCCACTGAGTACACCTTTTTAATCCCTTTTAATCTTCATGACGGGTGTATTCAACCACCCGTCCACATATTGCAGGAACAGTAATTGATGTGTACACCATTCGTCACCATTCTGCACTCACGAACGGACTATGGTATGTACAACATCAAGGACTATCTCTGCATCACTAACGCGCAGGCGCAAGACTTTGCCCCCACTTCACGCAACCGGCAACAAGGGCACAACAGAAAGACGTCACACCGAGCGCCACACGCTGGATGCGCACGCATCCCTAAAGATGGCGGCACCGCGCTACGCAGCAGGAAGAAGATTTAATTGACATCTACATTAGACAGGCGGGGTCTATTTAAGGAGACTAAAAACCCAATCTCTCTACTTTACACGAGCCTGAGGAAGCCCTGTTCATCCACTAACCACCATTTGTTTCCCCTGGCTGCCACTTTTTTTCTATCCCCCCAGAAGCAGTAGATGCTCCTCGGTTTTAATTTTTTATCTGATTATATATGTACTTGTTCATTAGTGTATGCTAGTTTGTTTCAATAAAATTTAATCACCCCTGTGTTTAGTGTCCTATTAGTCCTTCGCTATCTGGACCTAGCCCCTAGGGGTTTTTCTATCACTTTTTGGAGTTTCCAAGATACCATTATCAGTGTGTACTCACACTGGCCCGTGTGAGTATTTTGATTTATTGATACACCTTCCCCATACTATCCCTCTGTCTTTGTCCCACAAGGGACCTTTGACCTGAAGACCTGTGATCTGCACGGGTGCTTGCAAGATACCGTTATAAGTTACCACTCACATTAGGCCGTGTGAGTGAATAATAATTATCATATACCTACAGTACCGACAAAGTTTATTGAAGCAAATGCCGCCGGTTCACCGGGATTTACTCCGGCTGGTGCTGAGGAAAGTCAGCACATCAGCCGCATCCAGCCGCGTCCCCTCCGTTCCCCCCCCCTCCAATCCACGCGCAATTTACATACCTTCCCGACCCCTTAGCTGCGCCTGCTGTGCCCCTCTGCTTCCCCGCTCCCCCGCTTACCTCACTTCAAACATTCAGGGGAGTCGGGGAAGCCGGGGAAGCCGGGGAAGCCGGGCGCTCACGTAACTGTGACGTCACCGACGTCACGCGAACGAGCCGCTTTGCAACGCTACTCCACGCTGCCGCCACGCATCCTGCCGTGCGGTTTTTGCTTCAATAAACTTTGTCGGTGCTGTATACACCTGATGACACTGTCTCATTGCCCCCTTTCAAATTGATATCGACTTTGTATGTATATGTGTCTAACTACCGTCTCACCTATGTTTACACCCATATGAGAGGAGAACCAATGGGAAGATTCGTCCAACGACAAACATCAAGATTACAGCAAGAAGAAGAGACAGAAAGAGAAGACCATAAAGAAAGAAGAAGGATCATCCAGAAGAAAGATAAGACTGCAAAAGAAACCTTGATGGGATACAACTTACACAAGGCCGTGTAAGTTTTCCTTTTATTGATTCATTTTGCATTCATTTTGCATCCATAGACTCGTTTCACCCACCTAAGTCTTAACCCTCCTCTAAGGAGTACAAACCTCCCTCTGAGGACACTCCAAGGGTGTCAGAACGCCACTGAACATCATAGGGAGATAATACAATCACACTCCACCATTCCTTACGCTGTGCTCTCCCCATCCCTTCTCACATTCCATAATAAATAATATATTATATAGTATAATATAATATTATATAGTATAATATTATATATATACGCTCTTACGACGCTTTGCAACGTTGTTTATGTGAATGTGTATATAAATACACACATACACAACGTTGCAAAGCATCTTAAGAGCGTTGGATAAGCCATTTTGGCTTTGTAAAAATGAATATAGGTATGCATTGCATAGCGTTGGATAAGCCATTCGTTGTAAAGCGAAGCGTTGTAAAACGAGGACTGCCTGTATCATCAAATTGAAAACATGACCCATGCTGCTCATTCCTATGCTCGGTACATTTCTTTTATTTCTATAGATATTAGGTACACACACTAGGAAACATTAAGCAGAACAATGGCACTAGGAAAACGCATCATTTATGAGTTACAGCAACACATGACACGGATGCCTATTTCCATTGGTACCTTGTATTTGACTCAGTACAACAATACCGCCAAATATCAGACTGTGAACTTCACACTTCTAAGTACTTTGGGACACTTTGTTACCTTCATAATTAATAGTTATTTGACTATTAATGACTCAAGGGCTACAGTGCGATGATATTCTTTGCAGAGACAGTTATCTTTCTAAAATGTATCTGCGCAGGTAGAATAAATGGTGTAACCTATCTTTCACGCACAATGTAACGTTAACGCGTACTAATTACGTTTGACAGCACATTACAGAGCGCACCGATTGCAATGAGTAGTTCATGTTAATGAAAAGCAGTCAGTCACATTCTTTATAAACTTATTGCTTTGCCTTTATTAGTAGGCGTCATGACAGTGAATGCTTTATCGATGCATGACACAATTGTGTACCTATCAGTTTACATAGGTGTACATGCAATACTAACATGTTGTGTATGCTATGTCGTGCTATGTGCAGGTGACATTAACGTTGCTGTTGATAATGCAATCACGTTAAAGTACATGTAAATGTATATGCTATGCACAAATGTGACATACACATCACACATATCTTTATTAACACAATACAGTAACGGTAGTGATTGTGAACGGTTCTGACTGCAAATGCTTTAATCCACCACACCACATGCATGACTCTGCGTATACTGACCTTGTGGACTGGTGGGAACATTTATACCTATGTCCCTACCCCCGGGCAATCCTTCCACAAGAATTGGAAGCAGTTTCTCCTTTAACTGCTCCTCCAATTGTGTGAGCCTTAGTTTGCCAGCCGATGGTCCACCGCCTGTGGCAGAGGCATGAAAATTATGCTTTTGTATTTTTTTCTTCAGCTTTCGTTTCAGGTCATCAAAACGCTTCCTGCAATTAAGGTATGTCCTAGCCTGATTCCCACAGGCGGACACAGAGAATATTATCTTTTCCCACAAAGATCTTCTTACGCGTGCACTTGTCCTGGCTGACATGCAAAAAAGTACACAGTTCACACAATGAGAAACCTATTAAGATGCAATTTTACTGCCAATACTCATGTACATTATGTTATTGAAACTGTTTCCTATCCATGGTCACACGACAGTAAATGAACAATGGACATGACACAAACGCTCATATGGAGCCACGAGATTGGCAAGTGTTAGCTAAAAACTTAGCACATACGAATTACAATAGAAAGAAACCCATGGATGTATAGATTCACGAGTTTTTAACAGTGCCATGTTCATGCCATTAGGTTATGGATAACATTACCTATTTCTGTCAACACAGTACACAATCTGTAGTATCACCACTATGGCATGGCTTAATGTACATGGAAAGAGAGCAGGATTTGCAATATAAAAAATTCTTGCATATGAGGTTTTGATTTCAATACCTGATAGGTGTCCAAACAGCCTAGCGTAATGCTGCACTAGGGGGTAGTGCAGCATTACGCTAGGCTGTTTGGACACCTATCAGGTATCAGGTAAGAAGAACATTATTCTCTTGCTCATTAAAGTGCAGACTCCTTTTCATGGTTTTTTTTCTTCGCCCTTCTTTCGCCACTCCAGCTGAGTGTCCTTCTTCATAGGGACCTGAGTCAACAGCACTATCCGGATCGTCTGAGGTGTCAACAGCGGCCATGACAGACACAGCACCCTGACTGAAATGTCCACTGGGACGGTGACTCATCCCCGGACAAGGAGACACAAAATTATCACCTGCACTCACACATACCCCATTCACAACTCCACTTACACCTTGTCCACTCTCACCAACTGCACTCACTCCAACTCCACTCCCCTGACTCACAGGAACCCTCAGACGCTTCGTCAGCCTTACACCACCAACAGTACCGGCAGAACCGGCAGAACGAACAGTACCACGTCTCCCGTCCATAGCACTGCAACACGGAAACAATGTCACAAAAGTAGCGAAAGTGAACACAAACAGATAAAAGATGACAACAGTAATAAATCAAAATTATATGAAATAAGACTACACACAGAAATGTAACGTTAAAAATATACTACTACAGACAGACACAAATATAACAGATATGTAACAATTAACAGGCACAAAAGTATCAAATGACAATTAGACTACAAACATGAGACACAACTGAGACAAACACACGTATGTTTCTATAAATATGTACTGTCGCCAAGCGCTGTCACAGCCTGTCTACTCTCACTCCCAGCAACAAACACAGTGCCGACAATAAAAGAATGCTTGAAACAATGATGAGGAGATGTTTTTATTTCCCGCCAAATTCTACAACAATACATAAAAACCACGTCATCCGCCACTTGTTGTATCAGGGCGAATCTCGCCGGCGTGTACTCGCAAACTGAGGAAAAAACTATTTCACTGTAATTCGCCATCTTATGCATACCGCGCAAGATACCCGCCAAAACATTGCAAATTCTTTGTGCTGGCGACATTCAACACTCGCCATTTACTGCATAGGCCCCAAAGACGGAAAAAAATAATATTACTATGTATACTGTATATATATATAGTATATTATTATATATATACGCTCTTACAATGCTTTGCAACGTTGTTTATGTGAATGTGTATATATATACACACATACACAACGTTGCAAAGCATCTTAAGAGCGTTGGATAAGCCATTTTGGCGTTGTAAAAATGAATATAGGTATGCATTGCATAGCGTTGGATAAGCCATTCGTTGTAAAGCGAAGCGTTGTAAAACGAGGACTGCCTGTATATATATTATTAAATAATATTCTTATAAATGTGCATAATTAATGTTTCTCCATGTTTTACAAATGTTTTCTAAATGTTTATCCAATTTCAATCTGCCAGAAGAACTTAATAAAGACTGCATTATGTATTATTCATGATTATTTTTATATTTGTATTTTTTTGTTCCTGATAAAATAAAATAAATATTTATTCACATTCCTGATAATCATAATCATTGACAACAACCACCCCCCCCCCACCCCTACAGTGTAAGAATGAATGACAAAACAACATGAATCAGTTAATGGTTTTTTTTACTCTCAATTCTCACAATGCTGTGCAAATCAGATTTACATTTCAAATTCGAGAAGGGATTTTCCAAAGCGTTACCATAAACAAAGCCTCAAAGGTTTGGGGGGGAGGTGGGTTGGGTGAGTCATGTGCAGTAATCAGCTAGCTCCCATCTCAAAGAGGCTTAGAGTACACGCAGGCGCAGTGAGGCGATTGACGCTCGGCTAGAGACGGATTAAAAACACAATGACTAAATTCAGAAAATGAATAACTCTGTGGAGGTGTCTGTCGAAAAGAGTTTGTGTGTGCGTGGGGGAGAGATGAAGAATTAGCAGTTCAAAGAAATTACATACTGTAGAGTAGAGTACAGTAATTTCAAAAGGCAGTTCATCATAATAATTTGATCAATAAACCCCCAAATATAACCCCCAAATACAGTACATAAAAAGCAAGTCACCTTATCTCCCTGTGCCTCAGGCACCAAAAACATAGATTGTGAGCTCCACGGGACAGGGACCTGTGCCTGCAAAATGTCTC
Source organism: Ascaphus truei (assembly GCF_040206685.1). Classification (NCBI taxonomy): domain Eukaryota; kingdom Metazoa; phylum Chordata; class Amphibia; order Anura; family Ascaphidae; genus Ascaphus; species Ascaphus truei. The sequence goes on from NC_134483.1 coordinate 267,624,973, forward strand.
TGGAAAGCGCTATGTATACTGAAAGTAGCAGCGCTATACAAAAACATGCTATTATTATTATTATAATATCAAGGTGATGTTCTGTGCAAATGAAATTCGAGAAGGGATTTTCCAAAACATTGCCATAAACAAAGCCTCAAAGCTCCCGTCTCAAAGAGAATTACACGCAGGCGTAGTGAGGCTTTGTACTGTAGCTCGGCTATGGACGGATTAAGAACACAATGGCAAGATTCAGAAAATTAACGACTCTGTGGAGAGGGGGGGGGGGTTGGGTGACTCATGCGCAGTAAGCAGCTAAGCAGCTAAATAGCTCCCATCTGAAAAAGGATTACACACAGGCGCAGTGAGGCTTTGAAGCTCGGCTATGGACGGATTAAGAACACAATGGCAAGATTCAGAAAATTAACGACTCTATGGAGAGGGGGGGGGTTGGGTGACTCATGCGCAGTAAGCAGCTAAATAGCTCCCATCCGAAAAAGGATTACACGCAGGCGCAGTGAGGCTTTGAAGCTCGGATATGGACAGATTAAAAACACAATGGCAAGATTAAAAAAATTAAAAGACAGCCGCATGAAGTTCAAAGCTAAAGACATACTTTAATTTCAAAAGGCAGTTCATCATAATAATACACCCCCAAATACAGTACGTAAAAAGCACACAAATCAACCATGTGCAGTCAAACGCACAGGATCGCAGACAAAAGCTACAGCACAGATTGAATATTGTAACACAGTAAAATGGTTTTTGCAGGCTTGTGGAGAAAAAAAAATTACAATAAATTTTTTTTTTTACTCACTCAAGCGAGCAGTGGTGGGCGAAGTTACAGGCGCATGCGCAGTAAATTCCTGCTGTCAAGCAGGAATGTGATTGAAACCAGAAACACGTTCAAAGGAATGGTGTGGGAGAGATGTACTGCATTGTAGATCAGTTGAAATACCCTGCAGTGCAGTAAATTATCCTGAGTGAGGGGAGAGCACTGTATACTGTATGCCAAAATGTGACACTGTTACAGTACCGTACACCTATGCGTTTCAACAATTTTCAAATGAGACATACTGTACAGCAGCACATCACTGCAAATGCATGTATACTTTAAATATGCAAATTTACAATTACTGCGCGCGCACACAGACTGTGTACTGACGTAGGTTGAACCGCGAAGGTATTAGACTTCCAAGACAACAGCTCGCAAACGTCCCCCTGAGTTTTTACACGGCATTGCAGTATTGCAGACAGCGAGAATAAAATGCTAATATCACGAGCGCAGTTCACTCCGGGCGAAAACGACAAAAAAACGCACATAACCGGGATAATCTGAAAACCGCTGATCTAGCCGATTTAGACTCAGGTCTGCCGCCAGTGTATTCTTTGTCCCAGGAATATAAGAGATGGTGAAGTTAAACCTAGAAAAGAACAGCGCCCAACAAGCAACAAGCGACGAGCGCCTTCAATGTAAGAGAGATTTTTGTGGTCCGTCAGGATCGAAATGGGTTCTTTGGTTCCTTCCAGGAGATGTCTCCACTCTTGTAAAGCCATCTTGATGGCTAACAACTCCCTATTCCCCACGTCGTAATTTCTTTCTGCAGAAGAAAACTTTTTAGAAAAAAACCCACAGGGGTGTAATTTGTCTTCGGGAATAGTCCTTTGAGAGAGAACCGCACCAGCTCCTACGTCGGAAGCGTCAACTTCCAAAGTAAAGGGGAGGGTGGGGACGGGATGTCGCAGGATAGGAGCTGAGACAAAGGCTTTTTTAAGAGATTCGAAGGCCCGGGTGACTTCCAATGGCCATGAGGACGGATTGGCCCCCTTTTTGGTAAGAGCCGTAATGGGTGCCACCAAAGTAGAAAAGCCAGCAATAAACTTCCTGTAATAGTTTGCGAAGCCAAGGAAACGCTGAATCGCTTTTAAGGAGTTAGGTTGAGGCCATTCGAGTATGGAATTGAGCTTCTCCGTATCCATGGTGAAGCCTTGATCCGAGACAATGTACCCCAGGAAGGTAGTAGAGGATTGATGAAAGACACACTTCTCCATCTTGGCATAGAGTTTGTTGGCCCGTAAACGAAAGAGCACCATCTTGGTATGAAGAATGTGTTCTTCGAGGGTCTTAGAAAAAATGAGGATATCATCCAAGTAGATAATTACACAAGAGTTCAATAGGTCCCGAAAAACCTTGTTCATAAAGTCTTGGAAGACTGCAGGGGCATTGCACAACCCGAACGGCATCACCAGGTACTCATAATGACCAATGCGTGTGTTGAATGCGGTCTTCCATTCATCCCCACTGCAGATGCGAATCAGGTTGTATGCTCCTTGTGACGGGAGCTTTGCGACAGGCTATTAATAATACACAAAAAATATATATTATAATATATATATAACTGGGTTGAACTGGGACGAGACTTAGATATGATAAAATATAATTTATTCCTTGATAAAGGTGAACACAACAGATTATACAAATAACAGGCAAAATATAGACACTTACTTAAAGATGGAAATGATGAAACAGTCACATCTGGACTGGCAGTTCATACAGCAAATCTTCATCATCCCAAGACATTGCATGAAGACACTGAGTAAAGGGTGACTCTGACTTATTTATCATTTTAACCCTTCTCTACACTCACGGCGCCGAGCCGTCTAGCAAAAGTCCTTTTGAAGCTCTTTGAAGCTGATTTTGAACTTGCAAGATATCACACTTAAAAAACAAACAGTTCCTAGTTCCTGCCTCCAACATAAACAATTATGCACTTTAGCCTTTGATCACCAGGCTATGTAAATTCTAGCAAGATGTTCTTCCTGCTCATTATCATAACAGATGGAGTCTGCAGTGTCCAGAACAAAACCAAAATTCCATATATACTGTAACTAACTTCATAACTTCAGTTCAATAGTACTTACTGGCACGTAAGCCATATTAATACATTCCGTCATACCTGACGCTCCCAATGAGACTAAATATTACCATGTAGTACTAAAATTAAGAGAGATATTAATATCTGGCTCTTAGTATCTGTTAGATATCAAGTGTTTAGAATCATTAGTTGGGGCTAAGTCCCACAAATACACCTATGTAACTCTTACCACGTTCAGCCAAGGACATCTCATAATATTCTTCTATTTAATAAGGTCACCCAATCTGATTTTCTCCTTGGGTAGCCGCACCCCTTGCCCCCCATCAATAAATCCTTTGAAGCAGGGACCCCTGGGCAGGGGACATTTGTCACTTGGTTTTAGATTACACACTCAATGTCCCAGACCTCTTGAAGCAGAGGCGTTTGTAAGTGTGAGTTATAACGCTCACAATCCACTCCAGCTTCCTGCAAACAGGTAGCCTTTGATCAGGGGCTGCTTCCTACCCATTTGGTCGCTCTCCTGACCATTTGCATTTAGTAGGCAGGCATCTTTGAGGGTAATTTAAACAAAGGGCTAGAATCACTGTTTTAACATTAACCCCTTCCCTCCCGCAGCAACCCTAGTGTATGTGTGGGTGCAAACACTAGGATAACACAATACAGTTACACAGGGGAATAAGCAGTTGGATATTGAAGCGAGGTAAAAACACATTACTGGACCTCAGTCTAGTTAACCCCTTGCTTCCCAGGTGAGGGTAGAGGGTGGCCAATTGGGGTGTAACCCCTTTAATCCCGGGCCAAATCCTCCCCATCGTCACACTCCTCGTAGGTCAAGTTTGGAGAAAATGGTCGTGCCTTGCAGACTATCGAAGAGCTCAGGAATAAGAGGCAAAGGATAACATTTTTTTATGGTAATTTTGTTCAAACCACGGAAATCGATGCAGGGGCGAAGCGTCCCATCCTTTTTCTTTACAAAAAATAATCCTGCTCCAGCGGGAGAACTAGATTTCCGAATGAAGCCCGTTGCAAGGTTTTCTGAGATATACTCGGACATGGCCTCAGTCTCAGGCAAAGAGAATGGATAAGACCTGGCTTTGGGAAATGGAGCACCCACAATTAAGTCTATCGGGCAGTCGAAAGGGCGATGAGGGGGAAGCTCCTCGGATTTGGCCTTACTGAAGACATTCAGGAACTCCGAATAGACGTCTGGAAGGGTGACGTCTTGTGGGGGCGTGGTCTCCAGGACGGCCAATACCGCTGCGGATGGAGGAGGCACTCCTACCTGAGAGGATCTCCATAGAACAGGAACCTTGGCCGTCCAATGGATGATGGGATTGTGTAATTGCAGCCATGGTAAGCCCAGGATGATATGAACCGTAGGGGAGTGGATGACATCAAAAGAGATCATTTCAGAATGTCCATCATCCATAGAGAGTTCTAGAGGAAGTCTCTCCAAGGTAATAAAGGCTGGCTGCAGGGGTAGACCATCAATCGCCTCTAATGCGACCAGAAAGACCTTCTCCCGGAGAGGAATGTTATGCTCAGTAGCAAACGTCTGGTTTATGAAATTTCCTCCGGAACTGGAATCAAGGAAGGCCTTAGCAGGGGTCTGGATATTTGCGTGTTTAAGGTGCACCGACAATAGGAGACGTTTAGGGAGACGCTGTGGAAGAGAAGAAGCAGAGATGGTATAAGTGATATTCCCCCATACCTCACTGGGTGTTGGCATTTCCTGGCTTCAAAGGACAACGTGGGAGGATGTGCCCAGGAGAACTACAATAGAAGCACAGACCCTCATTCCTCTGACGCAGTCGCTCAGTAGAAGGGAGATGATATGTGCCCAGTTGCATGGGTTCCGGGGCTTCCAGAACGGGCAGTACAGGAAGAGGAGATCTGGAATTAGAGGACAGAGAAGTAGCAGTACGAAGACGTTGACGTTCAGCCCGCCTCTCCAGAATTCTTTGATCCATCCAAACGCAGAGAGCGATCAGGGCCTCAAGGAAGGATGGCCTCTCACGAGCCGCCAATTCGTCCTTTAGAGTCTCCGAAAGCCCCTGCCAGAAGGCAGCGGAGAGAGCCCCATCGTTCCAGTCCGTCTCCGCTGCGATAGTCCGGAACTCCAGAGCGTAGCGTGCCACTGATCTCCGACCCTGCGAAATGTGGAACACAGAAGATGCCGCCATATCACTGCCTCCAGGAGTGTCAAACACTAATCGGAATTCTCTTTTGAAATTGGCAAAATTGTAAGTGAGTTCGGGTTTCAATTCCCAGATTGGTGAGGCCCAGGCTAAGGCGTCTCCGGTTAGGAGGGAATACACGTAGGCTACCTTAGTACGATCCGTGGGAAAGCGAGAAGGTGACAGCTCAAATTGTATCTCGCACTGGTTCAAGAAACCGCGACATGCAAGCAGATCTCCTGCGTATTTACTGGGGGTAGGTATCTGCAAGTCTGAGGGGCCTGATCCTTCACGGGATACTATGGAGGAGGACGTGGGGACATTGCCCTGGGGAATCTGAAGAGAGAGGGTGTTAACTTGCTGGTTAAGAGAGGAGACTATTTGTCCAAAAAATTAAAGTGTTTGGAAATGGTGGTTAAGGTATTTTCCACCTCAGGGTGGTCTGGGTCTGTTGGACTCTGCATAATGTAACGCTCACAAAAGGAAACTTATCAAAATGTGGCGCTCTAAATATTCAGATATCAATCATAAAGTATAAATTAATATAACAGTGATACTTATATAAACATATAGGAAGATGCAGCTGTAACCCGGCTGAGGTTTGCTCGGTCAATCCTCTTGGTACAGAATGGCGATGGGGTCTCCGGGAAGCGCAATATATGTAATAAAAAATAAAACAGTGATGGTGCAATATTGTTAAAGCAAAATTAGTGAATTTAAATAGTGATGACACGGCTTTCTATATATATACTCACAAACGTGTGAGGTTTTGCAGGCACATAAAGGTATCTTTTAAGGCATTCATTCAATCGCCAGGAGATGCAGAGATCAGTGTTTCCCCGTATGTATGGACTCCCAGGAACCTTATTTAAAAGATACAACTGGACATAGTGCAGACTGTATATATAGTTTATCAAAGGTAAGTAAAATCAGTTACACTCACATATTTTCAGATACAGGTAAGCATTTTAGATCGCAATGGATCTCTCTGGCTGGGTCGATGGTGTCTCAGCTTCCCCTCTCTCGTGGCGTGCGTTCCACCAGTGCGTTCCAGACACCGGAAGTGATGTCATCCGCCGCGTCCACTTCCTGGGGTTCCAGCCGTCTCAGGGATAGAGCGTCACTCTACGCGTTTCACCACATAGGTTTCATCAGGAGTGACATCCTATTGCTTAATGGGGATATATATACCCTCAATTCTATTCTTATTGGTTGTTAATCCACCTGATTTTGTTCAAGTTAATCAAGCATGTTTAAGACTATAGTGGAAATGGAACGAGACTATCTCTGTACCGCATATGTTATTTACTCATCTATTGGCAATAATAAAGTGCAATTGACATACATTTTATACAATAGATCATAGAATATACATAAAATATACATTTTATACACTTGGTTTTAAAATACATTTATTGTGTCCTCAGACCATATTTGACAATAAAATAATAGTAAAATGGTTATAAAATCAATTTTTGTTTAAAATGTTAAAATAACTACAGTGCAATATTTAAACAACAAATTTAAAAACAGACAGTCAAGGGAATCTTCCCTATATTAGGGGGATGGAGATAAAAAGTGCATACATTATGTTGGCAAAGGCAGTTTCTAAAATGAGAGTAAAAACAAATGATTAGTTCATTTTAAAATCATAAAAAAGGTTTCAAATCGAAATCTAAGTTCAGACCGGACGGAGACATAGTTTTTAATTCATACATCCAGAATGACTCTCTTTTGATCAATGCTGTGTGTCTGTTTCCCCCTCTCCAATGGGGCATAACCTGCTCTATTGCTTTGAATTTTAACCCTTTCGGGTCCGCGTTATGTGCCATTAGAAAGTGGTTTGGAACACTATGGGTTGTCATTTTTCTTTTTATATTCCCTATGTGTTCCAAAATACGTGTTTTCAGGGGTCTAATGGTTTTCCCTATGTATTGGAGACCACACTCGCATTCGATCAAATATACAACAAAGTTGGATCTACAGTTTAAATGATGTTTTATATTGTATACCTTCTTAGTGATGTTAGACTGGAAGGTATTTGTTGTTTTACAACTGTAGTGGCAGGCTGTGCAGAATTTGCAATCAAAGAATCCTTTAGGGGGATCCAACCACGTGGGATTTTTTGTGGTTAAGGGACCCCTCAAGGCGCTAGGTGCTACTAGTTTCTTTATATTTGGTGCTTTTTTATACACCATTTGGACTCTATCTGGTAAAGAGGTACCAATGATGGGATCATTCTTTAAGATTGACCAGTGTTTATTCAGTATGTTATTTATTTTGTGTGCATCTCTATTGTATTGGGTAATAAAGGGTACTTTCAGTTTGTTGTCTCCACTAGATTTTATTTTAGGAGTTAACATGGACTCTCTTGATATTTGTCTTGTTTTATCCAATGCTTTTTGGATCACATTTGATTTGTAATTCCGTTCTGAAAACTTTCTGGACAATATAGTAGATTGTTCTTCATACACCTCATTATCAGTGCAATTTCGTTTAATTCTGCAGTATTGGCCGTATGGAATATTTTTTATCCATCTATTAAGATGGCAGCTAGACTGCAGGATGTAATTATTAGCATCTACATCCTTGAAGAAATTTTTTGTCTTAACAACATTATTTTCAATGTATATTGTTAGGTCCAGAAAGTTAACAGTGGTCTTACTGAAGGTGGAGGTAAATCTAAGGTTTAAATCATTATTGTTCATATACATGAAAAATGTTTCCAAATCCTCCAATGAACCCTTCCAAACAAAGACAATATCGTCAATGAACCTCCGCCATGTGACCAAATTTGCACCCCGACCCACCCAAGACCATATGTACAGATCTTCCCACATGGCCATGAGTAGGTTTGCATAGCTGGGAGCAAATTTGGTCCCCATGGCGGTTCCACACAATTGCAGGTAGAACTCCTCATTAAACCAAAAGAAATTTTTGGTTAACACAAATCGGATACATCTGATGAGGAATTCTATCTGTACCCCTGGGAGTATCCCTTCTTTTTCTAGGAACATTTTTACCGCCCTGCATCCATCCTCATGCTTTATTGAAGTGTACAGGGCTGTAACATCGGTGGTCACCAATATATAATTATTTTGCCACTCTATGTTCCTAAGGGCCCCGATAGCATCACTGGTGTCTTTTAAATAAGATTTTAGATTTTTTACACTATCCTGTAAATAGCTATCAATAAATTCTGACAGGTTAGCTGTTAATGATCCGATCCCAGATATTATTGGTCTTCCTGGGGGGTGTGTGATGTTTTTATGGATTTTTGGAAGAAAGTAAAAGACCGGGAAGACTGGATCCTGCACATCTAGGAACTGAAATTCATGTTCCTCCAGAATTCCCAGTCCTCTACCATCCTCCAATAGGGCTTGAAGTTCTTTTCTATAATGTTTAGTGGGATTAGACTTCAATTTCTGATATGTTGTTCTATCGCCCAAAATTTTATTTGATTCTTGCATATAATATTCATGATCCAAAATCACAACACCCCCCCCCTTATCTGCTGGTTTGATCACAATCGTTTTGTCTGATGTTAAACCTTCTAGCGCTATTTTTTCCTCTTTAGTCAGGTTATGATGCTGCCTGTCCTTATTGTTACATAAGGATTCCAAATCCTTTGTTACTAATTGAAAAAATACCTCAAGGTGATTTCCCTTAGCGAATTTGGGGAAAAATTGTGATTGAGGTTTAAATTTCGAATGGACAAAGCTTGGGGTACTAGTATTTGGGGATGATGAATTATTGTTTTTATTTTCCCAATTTCTAGACTCCACATCTTTATTCATAAAAAATCTTTTTAGTGTTAGTGTTCTTAAGAATTTATTTGTATCTACATAAAGACCAAATTTATTTGGTCCAATGGTGGGAGCAAATGTAAGTCCCTTACTAATCACTTTATTTTCACAATCCGTTAAAAAATTTTTGCTCAAATTAAAAATATTTTTAGTGGTATTTATTGTATTTTTCTTGCCTTTCCGTAATCTGCCCCCTCGTCTCCCTCTGACATGCGTCTTTTGTTTCTTTGGACAAGACCTGGTTTTGGAATTGTTAGGGGGTGAAATGGATTCCTGGTTTCCCAGGAACTCATACACCCCCCTTGTACCAAAAAAGAAGAAGAGGACGAGGGGGAGGGTGAATCAATTGATTGACCCATTTTTGATTTTTCCTTTCCTGAGGATTCTATGATGTCTTTTATCTCCAAATGTTTAGTTTTTTCTTTAAATTTCCCCCCAATAGGTGGGTGTTTAACATCGTTTTTCTTGACTAATATCTGTGGTAGGAAACCTGCATGGTTTTTGGGGTAATACTCTACAAATCTCCCTCTATATGAGGTGTCCATAGTGGAAGTAGTTATGGGATTTTTTTCCCCAGATGGGTCAGGGCTAGTTGGTGATTTTTTGCCATTTTTTTGGCCCTTATTCCAGGTCCTCTCTATTCCTTTGGCATAATCATCCTGATCCCTTCTGAATTTTTGTAGTTTGATTTCAATTACTTCCTTTTTAAAGTTATCAATATTTTTTTGTATTTTTTGGTCTCGCTCAGTATAGTCTTTAATATTTTCTAGAGATCCTAGTTCTAGACGTAGATCTTCTATTTCCTTGTCTAGTTTTTTTAAATGCTTTTCCTGTTGCGACATAATAATTTTAATTAAATTGAAAGAGCACTCGTCTTGTGCACTATTCCACTTTAGTAAAAAGTCCTCATCACTTAAATCCATAGATGGATTTTTTTGGACCCTCAGTCCTCTTGGGATTATTTTATATTCTACATATTTCTTTAGAAACAGTAGATCTATCCATTTTTTGGTGTCTTTGATCATTGTGCGTTCTAATTTAATACAAGTGGCATTTATCTGTTCTTGGTCTTCTTTGAATGAGAGATTGGCATCCTTAAAATATGTGTCTAAATTAAGATGTCTGTTACTCCTATTTTGAAATATATTGGAGCTAGCCATTGAATCTACAAATAATGTGCAATTTTCAAACAACTGAATCTATTAGGTGCAGCCTTGATATAGAGAAAGTGCATACAAAAGGAAACTTATCAAAATGTGGCGCTCTAAATATTCAGATATCAATCATAAAGTATAAATTAATATAACAGTGATACTTATATAAACATATAGGAAGATGCAGCTGTAACCCGGCTGAGGTTTGCTCGGTCAATCCTCTTGGTACAGAATGGCGATGGGGTCTCCGGGAAGCGCAATATATGTAATAAAAAATAAAACAGTGATGGTGCAATATTGTTAAAGCAAAATTAGTGAATTTAAATAGTGATGACACGGCTTTCTATATATATACTCACAAACGTGTGAGGTTTTGCAGGCACATAAAGGTATCTTTTAAGGCATTCATTCAATCGCCAGGAGATGCAGAGATCAGTGTTTCCCCGTATGTATGGACTCCCAGGAACCTTATTTAAAAGATACAACTGGACATAGTGCAGACTGTATATATAGTTTATCAAAGGTAAGTAAAATCAGTTACACTCACATATTTTCAGATACAGGTAAGCATTTTAGATCGCAATGGATCTCTCTGGCTGGGTCGATGGTGTCTCAGCTTCCCCTCTCTCGTGGCGTGCGTTCCACCAGTGCGTTCCAGACACCGGAAGTGATGTCATCCGCCGCGTCCACTTCCTGGGGTTCCAGCCGTCTCAGGGATAGAGCGTCACTCTACGCGTTTCACCACATAGGTTTCATCAGGAGTGACATCCTATTGCTTAATGGGGATATATATACCCTCAATTCTATTCTTATTGGTTGTTAATCCACCTGATTTTGTTCAAGTTAATCAAGCATGTTTAAGACTATAGTGGAAATGGAACGAGACTATCTCTGTACCGCATATGTTATTTACTCATCTATTGGCAATAATAAAGTGCAATTGACATACATTTTATACAATAGATCATAGAATATACATAAAATATACATTTTATACACTTGGTTTTAAAATACATTTATTGTGTCCTCAGACCATATTTGACAATAAAATAATAGTAAAATGGTTATAAAATCAATTTTTGTTTAAAATGTTAAAATAACTACAGTGCAATATTTAAACAACAAATTTAAAAACAGACAGTCAAGGGAATCTTCCCTATATTAGGGGGATGGAGATAAAAAGTGCATACATTATGTTGGCAAAGGCAGTTTCTAAAATGAGAGTAAAAACAAATGATTAGTTCATTTTAAAATCATAAAAAAGGTTTCAAATCGAAATCTAAGTTCAGACCGGACGGAGACATAGTTTTTAATTCATACATCCAGAATGACTCTCTTTTGATCAATGCTGTGTGTCTGTTTCCCCCTCTCCAATGGGGCATAACCTGCTCTATTGCTTTGAATTATAGAAAAGAACTTCAAGCCCTATTGGAGGATGGTAGAGGACTGGGAATTCTGGAGGAACATGAATTTCAGTTCCTAGATGTGCAGGATCCAGTCTTCCCGGTCTTTTACTTTCTTCCAAAAATCCATAAAAACATCACACACCCCCCAGGAAGACCAATAATATCTGGGATCGGATCATTAACAGCTAACCTGTCAGAATTTATTGATAGCTATTTACAGGATAGTGTAAAAAATCTAAAATCTTATTTAAAAGACACCAGTGATGCTATCGGGGCCCTTAGGAACATAGAGTGGCAAAATAATTATATATTGGTGACCACCGATGTTACAGCCCTGTACACTTCAATAAAGCATGAGGATGGATGCAGGGCGGTAAAAATGTTCCTAGAAAAAGAAGGGATACTCCCAGGGGTACAGATAGAATTCCTCATCAGATGTATCCGATTTGTGTTAACCAAAAATTTCTTTTGGTTTAATGAGGAGTTCTACCTGCAATTGTGTGGAACCGCCATGGGGACCAAATTTGCTCCCAGCTATGCAAACCTACTCATGGCCATGTGGGAAGATCTGTACATATGGTCTTGGGTGGGTCGGGGTGCAAATTTGGTCACATGGCGGAGGTTCATTGACGATATTGTCTTTGTTTGGAAGGGTTCATTGGAGGATTTGGAAACATTTTTCATGTATATGAACAATAATGATTTAAACCTTAGATTTACCTCCACCTTCAGTAAGACCACTGTTAACTTTCTGGACCTAACAATATACATTGAAAATAATGTTGTTAAGACAAAAAATTTCTTCAAGGATGTAGATGCTAATAATTACATCCTGCAGTCTAGCTGCCATCTTAATAGATGGATAAAAAATATTCCATACGGCCAATACTGCAGAATTAAACGAAATTGCACTGATAATGAGGTGTATGAAGAACAATCTACTATATTGTCCAGAAAGTTTTCAGAACGGAATTACAAATCAAATGTGATCCAAAAAGCATTGGATAAAACAAGACAAATATCAAGAGAGTCCATGTTAACTCCTAAAATAAAATCTAGTGGAGACAACAAACTGAAAGTACCCTTTATTACCCAATACAATAGAGATGCACACAAAATAAATAACATACTGAATAAACACTGGTCAATCTTAAAGAATGATCCCATCATTGGTACCTCTTTACCAGATAGAGTCCAAATGGTGTATAAAAAAGCACCAAATATAAAGAAACTAGTAGCACCTAGCGCCTTGAGGGGTCCCTTAACCACAAAAAATCCCACGTGGTTGGATCCCCCTAAAGGATTCTTTGATTGCAAATTCTGCACAGCCTGCCACTACAGTTGTAAAACAACAAATACCTTCCAGTCTAACATCACTAAGAAGGTATACAATATAAAACATCATTTAAACTGTAGATCCAACTTTGTTGTATATTTGATCGAATGCGAGTGTGGTCTCCAATACATAGGGAAAACCATTAGACCCCTGAAAACACGTATTTTGGAACACATAGGGAATATAAAAAGAAAAATGACAACCCATAGTGTTCCAAACCACTTTCTAATGGCACATAACGCGGACCCGAAAGGGTTAAAATTCAAAGCAATAGAGCAGGTTATGCCCCATTGGAGAGGGGGAAACAGACACACAGCATTGATCAAAAGAGAGTCATTCTGGATGTATGAATTAAAAACTATGTCTCCGTCCGGTCTGAACTTAGATTTCGATTTGAAACCTTTTTTATGATTTTAAAATGAACTAATCATTTGTTTTTACTCTCATTTTAGAAACTGCCTTTGCCAACATAATGTATGCACTTTTTATCTCCATCCCCCTAATATAGGGAAGATTCCCTTGACTGTCTGTTTTTAAATTTGTTGTTTAAATATTGCACTGTAGTTATTTTAACATTTTAAACAAAAATTGATTTTATAACCATTTTACTATTATTTTATTGTCAAATATGGTCTGAGGACACAATAAATGTATTTTAAAACCAAGTGTATAAAATGTATATTTTATGTATATTCTATGATCTATTGTATAAAATGTATGTCAATTGCACTTTATTATTGCCAATAGATGAGTAAATAACATATGCGGTACAGAGATAGTCTCGTTCCATTTCCACTATAGTCTTAAACATGCTTGATTAACTTGAACAAAATCAGGTGGATTAACAACCAATAAGAATAGAATTGAGGGTATATATATCCCCATTAAGCAATAGGATGTCACTCCTGATGAAACCTATGTGGTGAAACGCGTAGAGTGACGCTCTATCCCTGAGACGGCTGGAACCCCAGGAAGTGGACGCGGCGGATGACATCACTTCCGGTGTCTGGAACGCACTGGTGGAACGCACGCCACGAGAGAGGGGAAGCTGAGACACCATCGACCCAGCCAGAGAGATCCATTGCGATCTAAAATGCTTACCTGTATCTGAAAATATGTGAGTGTAACTGATTTTACTTACCTTTGATAAACTATATATACAGTCTGCACTATGTCCAGTTGTATCTTTTAAATAAGGTTCCTGGGAGTCCATACATACGGGGAAACACTGATCTCTGCATCTCCTGGCGATTGAATGAATGCCTTAAAAGATACCTTTATGTGCCTGCAAAACCTCACACGTTTGTGAGTATATATATAGAAAGCCGTGTCATCACTATTTAAATTCACTAATTTTGCTTTAACAATATTGCACCATCACTGTTTTATTTTTTATTACATATATTGCGCTTCCCGGAGACCCCATCGCCATTCTGTACCAAGAGGATTGACCGAGCAAACCTCAGCCGGGTTACAGCTGCATCTTCCTATATGTTTATATAAGTATCACTGTTATATTAATTTATACTTTATGATTGATATCTGAATATTTAGAGCGCCACATTTTGATAAGTTTCCTTTTGTATGCACTTTCTCTATATCAAGGCTGCACCTAATAGATTCAGTTGTTTGAAAATTGCACATTATTTGTAGATTCAATGGCTAGCTCCAATATATTTCAAAATAGGAGTAACAGACATCTTAATTTAGACACATATTTTAAGGATGCCAATCTCTCATTCAAAGAAGACCAAGAACAGATAAATGCCACTTGTATTAAATTAGAACGCACAATGATCAAAGACACCAAAAAATGGATAGATCTACTGTTTCTAAAGAAATATGTAGAATATAAAATAATCCCAAGAGGACTGAGGGTCCAAAAAAATCCATCTATGGATTTAAGTGATGAGGACTTTTTACTAAAGTGGAATAGTGCACAAGACGAGTGCTCTTTCAATTTAATTAAAATTATTATGTCGCAACAGGAAAAGCATTTAAAAAAACTAGACAAGGAAATAGAAGATCTACGTCTAGAACTAGGATCTCTAGAAAATATTAAAGACTATACTGAGCGAGACCAAAAAATACAAAAAAATATTGATAACTTTAAAAAGGAAGTAATTGAAATCAAACTACAAAAATTCAGAAGGGATCAGGATGATTATGCCAAAGGAATAGAGAGGACCTGGAATAAGGGCCAAAAAAATGGCAAAAAATCACCAACTAGCCCTGACCCATCTGGGGAAAAAAATCCCATAACTACTTCCACTATGGACACCTCATATAGAGGGAGATTTGTAGAGTATTACCCCAAAAACCATGCAGGTTTCCTACCACAGATATTAGTCAAGAAAAACGATGTTAAACACCCACCTATTGGGGGGAAATTTAAAGAAAAAACTAAACATTTGGAGATAAAAGACATCATAGAATCCTCAGGAAAGGAAAAATCAAAAATGGGTCAATCAATTGATTCACCCTCCCCCTCGTCCTCTTCTTCTTTTTTGGTACAAGGGGGGTGTATGAGTTCCTGGGAAACCAGGAATCCATTTCACCCCCTAACAATTCCAAAACCAGGTCTTGTCCAAAGAAACAAAAGACGCATGTCAGAGGGAGACGAGGGGGCAGATTACGGAAAGGCAAGAAAAATACAATAAATACCACTAAAAATATTTTTAATTTGAGCAAAAATTTTTTAACGGATTGTGAAAATAAAGTGATTAGTAAGGGACTTACATTTGCTCCCACCATTGGACCAAATAAATTTGGTCTTTATGTAGATACAAATAAATTCTTAAGAACACTAACACTAAAAAGATTTTTTATGAATAAAGATGTGGAGTCTAGAAATTGGGAAAATAAAAACAATAATTCATCATCCCCAAATACTAGTACCCCAAGCTTTGTCCATTCGAAATTTAAACCTCAATCACAATTTTTCCCCAAATTCGCTAAGGGAAATCACCTTGAGGTATTTTTTCAATTAGTAACAAAGGATTTGGAATCCTTATGTAACAATAAGGACAGGCAGCATCATAACCTGACTAAAGAGGAAAAAATAGCGCTAGAAGGTTTAACATCAGACAAAACGATTGTGATCAAACCAGCAGATAAGGGGGGGGGTGTTGTGATTTTGGATCATGAATATTATATGCAAGAATCAAATAAAATTTTGGGCGATAGAACAACATATCAGAAATTGAAGTCTAATCCCACTAAACATTATAGAAAAGAACTTCAAGCCCTATTGGAGGATGGTAGAGGACTGGGAATTCTGGAGGAACATGAATTTCAGTTCCTAGATGTGCAGGATCCAGTCTTCCCGGTCTTTTACTTTCTTCCAAAAATCCATAAAAACATCACACACCCCCCAGGAAGACCAATAATATCTGGGATCGGATCATTAACAGCTAACCTGTCAGAATTTATTGATAGCTATTTACAGGATAGTGTAAAAAATCTAAAATCTTATTTAAAAGACACCAGTGATGCTATCGGGGCCCTTAGGAACATAGAGTGGCAAAATAATTATATATTGGTGACCACCGATGTTACAGCCCTGTACACTTCAATAAAGCATGAGGATGGATGCAGGGCGGTAAAAATGTTCCTAGAAAAAGAAGGGATACTCCCAGGGGTACAGATAGAATTCCTCATCAGATGTATCCGATTTGTGTTAACCAAAAATTTCTTTTGGTTTAATGAGGAGTTCTACCTGCAATTGTGTGGAACCGCCATGGGGACCAAATTTGCTCCCAGCTATGCAAACCTACTCATGGCCATGTGGGAAGATCTGTACATATGGTCTTGGGTGGGTCGGGGTGCAAATTTGGTCACATGGCGGAGGTTCATTGACGATATTGTCTTTGTTTGGAAGGGTTCATTGGAGGATTTGGAAACATTTTTCATGTATATGAACAATAATGATTTAAACCTTAGATTTACCTCCACCTTCAGTAAGACCACTGTTAACTTTCTGGACCTAACAATATACATTGAAAATAATGTTGTTAAGACAAAAAATTTCTTCAAGGATGTAGATGCTAATAATTACATCCTGCAGTCTAGCTGCCATCTTAATAGATGGATAAAAAATATTCCATACGGCCAATACTGCAGAATTAAACGAAATTGCACTGATAATGAGGTGTATGAAGAACAATCTACTATATTGTCCAGAAAGTTTTCAGAACGGAATTACAAATCAAATGTGATCCAAAAAGCATTGGATAAAACAAGACAAATATCAAGAGAGTCCATGTTAACTCCTAAAATAAAATCTAGTGGAGACAACAAACTGAAAGTACCCTTTATTACCCAATACAATAGAGATGCACACAAAATAAATAACATACTGAATAAACACTGGTCAATCTTAAAGAATGATCCCATCATTGGTACCTCTTTACCAGATAGAGTCCAAATGGTGTATAAAAAAGCACCAAATATAAAGAAACTAGTAGCACCTAGCGCCTTGAGGGGTCCCTTAACCACAAAAAATCCCACGTGGTTGGATCCCCCTAAAGGATTCTTTGATTGCAAATTCTGCACAGCCTGCCACTACAGTTGTAAAACAACAAATACCTTCCAGTCTAACATCACTAAGAAGGTATACAATATAAAACATCATTTAAACTGTAGATCCAACTTTGTTGTATATTTGATCGAATGCGAGTGTGGTCTCCAATACATAGGGAAAACCATTAGACCCCTGAAAACACGTATTTTGGAACACATAGGGAATATAAAAAGAAAAATGACAACCCATAGTGTTCCAAACCACTTTCTAATGGCACATAACGCGGACCCGAAAGGGTTAAAATTCAAAGCAATAGAGCAGGTTATGCCCCATTGGAGAGGGGGAAACAGACACACAGCATTGATCAAAAGAGAGTCATTCTGGATGTATGAATTAAAAACTATGTCTCCGTCCGGTCTGAACTTAGATTTCGATTTGAAACCTTTTTTATGATTTTAAAATGAACTAATCATTTGTTTTTACTCTCATTTTAGAAACTGCCTTTGCCAACATAATGTATGCACTTTTTATCTCCATCCCCCTAATATAGGGAAGATTCCCTTGACTGTCTGTTTTTAAATTTGTTGTTTAAATATTGCACTGTAGTTATTTTAACATTTTAAACAAAAATTGATTTTATAACCATTTTACTATTATTTTATTGTCAAATATGGTCTGAGGACACAATAAATGTATTTTAAAACCAAGTGTATAAAATGTATATTTTATGTATATTCTATGATCTATTGTATAAAATGTATGTCAATTGCACTTTATTATTGCCAATAGATGAGTAAATAACATATGCGGTACAGAGATAGTCTCGTTCCATTTCCACTATAGTCTTAAACATGCTTGATTAACTTGAACAAAATCAGGTGGATTAACAACCAATAAGAATAGAATTGAGGGTATATATATCCCCATTAAGCAATAGGATGTCACTCCTGATGAAACCTATGTGGTGAAACGCGTAGAGTGACGCTCTATCCCTGAGACGGCTGGAACCCCAGGAAGTGGACGCGGCGGATGACATCACTTCCGGTGTCTGGAACGCACTGGTGGAACGCACGCCACGAGAGAGGGGAAGCTGAGACACCATCGACCCAGCCAGAGAGATCCATTGCGATCTAAAATGCTTACCTGTATCTGAAAATATGTGAGTGTAACTGATTTTACTTACCTTTGATAAACTATATATACAGTCTGCACTATGTCCAGTTGTATCTTTTAAATAAGGTTCCTGGGAGTCCATACATACGGGGAAACACTGATCTCTGCATCTCCTGGCGATTGAATGAATGCCTTAAAAGATACCTTTATGTGCCTGCAAAACCTCACACGTTTGTGAGTATATATATAGAAAGCCGTGTCATCACTATTTAAATTCACTAATTTTGCTTTAACAATATTGCACCATCACTGTTTTATTTTTTATTACATATATTGCGCTTCCCGGAGACCCCATCGCCATAATGTAACGCTCAGCCTGCCCACAAGCCAGACGAGACCCCGGGACTGAGGTGAAAAGGGTAAAACCACACACCTAGCAGCAAATGGGGGCACGGCCGGAGTGTGGAAGTAGCGTAGGTGGTCCCAGTAACTAGAATGTTAAAAGATACCGTACTTGTCAGCTCCGGCGTAGAAGGGTTAAGTTCGTATGCCAAGGGTCGTGGGTTGGAGAGGGCAGCGTAATCGATTATCCGTAAGCCTGGGTCATGGAGTAGAGAGAGCAGCGTAGTAGATTGTCCGTGTGCTGTGTCCAAGGGTTGTAGAAGTCTGCAGCGTAGAAGTCCAAAGCGAGGTCCAAGGGTTCCAGAGAGCAGCGTAGTAACGTCCAAAGCAAAAGGTCAAATCCAGGGAGGTCAGTAGAATTTCCAGGGACAGGAGCAAGCACTGAAAAGACAAGAGAGGCCAGGCAACAGCAGACAGCACCAAGGTACAGAAGCTATGCAGAGCAAAGAGGAAATGGTGAAGGCGGATTATATAGGGGGCTGGGACCAATCAGAGAAAGGGGAGTGACGGAGGAGCGGCCCTAAGAAGAACCTAATAGGAGAGCAGAGTGTGAAAGTTTGGAACCAATGGGAGTGAGGGGCGGAACAGAGGAGTGAGCTAGATAAGGCCCAGATAGAGGAGAATTGCTAGAGGCAAAGGGAGTGATCAGAGTAATGGGAGAAGCGGAGGGACGGACAAGGGAAGGGACAGAAAGGGATGGAGGACCTGAGAGGCAAGGTTGATGGGGAAGGGGCATGCAGGGCATGTGCGTGACGTCCGAGGAGGCGGAGAATGGGGGGAGCAGGGCGGAGTCAGGCGCCCGGCGCCAACCAATGGCGGCTTGGGTGTGCGCGTACCCGTAGGACTGACGCGCGTGGGCTGGAGGTGCGGGGAAAGCAGCCAGAAGCGGGGAATGCCGCCGGGGAGCCTGAATGGCCTGAGAAAAAGGTAAGGATGTGCTGGACGCGGGTATACCCGCAGCGCGGATCCTTACATATTGTAAGGCCGCCACCCACGGCGCCCGCTTCGGCTCTTACCTCCACCACCGGGGCGAGCGGCGTTCGGTCCCTTGGCCTCTCCTCTCTCTCTGCATCTGCTTCTGCACATGCGTGCCGCCGGGGCAGACCCCCACGCGCATCGACGGCTTCTGCTTTCCTTCCTAGCATACTCCCTCCTCCCCTTCCGTCGCGAACGCCACTATGTCCATCTCCACTGACGCCAATGTACTTGTTCTTCCCGCACCTGCCCTGCATCCTGCCTCAGCCTATCAGCGCTATACCTTCATCTGACATCACCGCTGGTGGTTCTCATTGGCTCCTATCAGTATTTAGTGCTACCAGCCCAGAGCTGATTCCTGAGCATAGTCAGTCTCTGGTTGTGCTTGCTACAAGCTACTTCGCAGTCTGCTCTTGTATTCCGTTACAGACCCTTGCTTGAATCTGGACTCCCGACCTCTGGCACCCTCAAACCCCGGCTCGCCCTACGGACTTCTACCTTCTCCGCTCCTCGACTTTGGACTCCGACTACTCTTGATCTCTCCGACCCCGACTCTGGCAAGTACCTCTACGATTCTACACTCTCCTGCCCCGACCCAGGCTATCCACACTACTCTGCTTACCGGATCCTCTCACGCAGCTGTAGGGCGGTGGTTTTCCTGTATCCCCATCTCGGCCTCGCGGTCCAGTCCGGTTTGTGGTGAGCACTCCTATAGTCTCATGACACATATTGACAAGTCTCTTTCCACAAGTCGTTCAAAAGTGGAAAGATGGCCTTAGCAAAATTGGGACAAAAAAGAGATTTGAGTGTGTGGTTCCAAAAAGGAAGAGGGATTATCCCCTTCATTTGTATCCTCATCTGAGAGATTTTGTTCTGATAATAGACCCTCTAAATCATGTATAGCACTCTTTTCTTTCAAGGTAGAAAGAACATTTTGATTATCTGTCAAAAAAGTATCAACATTATCTGGAGTAGTCTCTGGTGATTCATCACCATTGCATGTACCATTTTTCTTAGCAAATACTTTTTTCAAGGCTAGTTTCCTTGTAAACCTTTGTAGGTCAATGGTTGTATCAAACAAATGAAAATCTGCATTGGTAGCGAAATGTAAACCCTTGTTTAATAGACTTAATTGACTATAAGTCAGATCTACTCCAGAAATGTTGATAAAATTATTACAATCTTTATCTAAAATTTCATTCTTTTCCCTTTCCCTCCATAGTCTTTTTCTTCTTTGTGATCTTCGTGTTCTTCTGTGGGATTGGAGTTTTTTGACTCTGGAAATAAAGACATATAGGGATTCTCTCGTGGAGCAAACAAATTGTGTAAGACATCATCTTTTCTTGTATTCTTAGAGCTACTTGATTCTTTTGATACTTTGAGCTCTATAATCAGAGTCAGAGTCATCAGAATCCATACTTGATAGGTCTCTTTTTTCCTTCAAAATTGATTTCTTTGGAGAATGGGTAAAAGTCCGATCTTGTTCCTTTTTGTTGTATTTTTTAGGGGTACGTTGATTGCCTTTGGACGGTGTCAACAATGTAGATTTGATTCCGTTCATAGTCCATCTTGTCTCTTTGGAATTTGGACTGTTTTTTTAGCAATAATCATTTTATCCACATTTTTAATATTCCTTAAGAGTTTTTCGTCATTCATTGCAAACGTCTCCATATCCTCAAATTTATGATGTTTAGTTTGAAGAGATTTAATATCGATTGGAAGAGTTGATCTTTGCTGTATTTTGGACTCTACTATTAACTGCATTAACTGCCCTGAACAATCATCAAGAACTTTACGCCAATTATCTTCAAACTCTTTATTTAAAAAAACAAAAGTGGGGGATTTTTTGATCTGAAGACCTCTTGGTATCCTGTTAACCCTTATATAGTTCTCCAAGGACGTAATGTCCCACCACAATCGTGTGTCAAATATAAGAAGTTTCTCCAACTGAAAAAAATATGTGGCCAAGTCTGCTGAATCACTGCAGGGAGTAGCTCCAGACCCATCAAAAACGTATTCCGCTTGTTTCATCCTATTAGATATATCTACATTGTTGTAAGTATAGGACCTGGGTGAGGCTGATGTACTTGCCATTTCTTCCATGTTTTACTTGCTGTCTAATCACCCTCAAAACATCAAAAATTCTCTATATAAATTCTCTTAATAAAAATCTTTAATAGTCTCCGTGGAGACAAATATTATGAAAAAAATAAAAAATAGGGTTAGAGTGCCAATCATGAGATATAAATCTTCAACATAAAAGTACTTGGTGTGCAGTCCGGTCAAAAAGATTTAATCATCATGGTATCACCGGAGCTACCACTTTAATTGATATCAAGAGCAGAAAATGGGGTACAGAAACCCCTGCGATGCTACCCAAGGTAATGTCCATGTAAATGAAAGTGCAATATGTAGCACATATTCATCCTTCTAGTTGAACAGCTTCATAAGCCCATGGGAATCCATATTCCATATAATCAGTATTGAGTACAAATGACAGAGCATAAAGTCTTAAGTTGATCCACTATTACACACACCCAATAGCCTAATACATCATTATTTTGTTTTTCAATTAGAAATTGTTACTATTCTTTTTTCTTCGAAAATTGTATATCGGATTCAAACACAGTAATTTATAATTTTAAATGATTTTGTTTTAATAACAATGTTATATATATTATTAGTTCATGTTATCAGATATGGTTTAATGCACTGACCCAATTGTTTGTTTTTACAAACGTAGATTATTATATTATGGGGTGCTTTGCACAGACCTTATATGATGTTTGTCTTTAGTGTGCCCACGATCTCCTTAATCTGTGCCGCAATACCTCACCTCCTATATTCTACCAAGAAGAGGTAATCTTAGTTCATCCTCCTAGAGGGGCGGGGTACTTTTGTTCCAATTGGCTCTGATGCCGATACGTCATAGAAAGAGAAGCATTATGGGTATTTAAGTAATTCATGTTTGTTTGTACTTTACTCTTTGATAAAGCGTGGGGGACCACGCGAAACGCGTAAGAGTTGCTCTCTTACTGTTTTTAATGTACTGTCAATAAACTATTTTTGTAACGAGGTGCCTGCAGTCCGGTCGGTATTTTCCTTCAAGGCAGTTGCACCGCCATTCACATTTTCTCCTGTAACCAAGGATTGCACCCCTCTTCCAGAATTTGTTTGAGCTAAGGATTCCCGAACAAATCCTATAAGGACACAACAAAAAGTTTTCTTTCGGCGGAGAGTACATGGGAGTGAGAGAGAGTATGGGAGTGACAGAGAGCAACCCCCCCCTTGAAATTCATACCCTAGCAATCCCTGCTTGCCGGCATCCCTGGAAAGGCAAAAACACATACATTCTTTATTGTCGCATTTTACAGTTTATACGCAAACAGTTACTGGGCTCAAGAGCTGACTCTTCTTGAACCCCAACACATGGACCAGGGGTAACCATTAATGGGCTTGACCTTTATTGAGAGCCTGGTTACCCCCTACCGTCACAGTGGTGAGCACACGTGTTCTGCATGAAACTTCTTTGTGTTTTTGTCACTGAAATTGTATTTTGATATATTTGATTGAATTAAAGACTTTTGAGAGTATAATTACAATTTCAGTGACACAACAGAAAGAAGTTTCACTTAAAATGTGCGTGGTCGCCACACTTTTTTTTTTCTTTACAAAATCTAAAGCACTGCTACTTTTCAAATACTGTAGTACTCATTTCTGTGATTCCTTTAAAAATAAATGAAACATTACAACAAAACAACAACACAATAACTACTATGAGATGTACAATACACTTTGCATTAAAGCTGCAGTTCAGTCTTTTTTTTAAATTTTTTTTTTTACTTCAATAGTTTTATGTGTGCAATCTCTAATTACCTAAAGAACTGTATAGCTGCTGGTCAATTCGTTCTCCATGTATTGATAGGTCGAAATTTGGTGACATAATTAGTGAAGGGATCTGTTTATATTCTGCTTGTCTGTCAGTGGAAGCTCATGAATATTCATGAGCACTGCTGCACTGACACGTGCTAGAGGGAGGGCAGGGCTGACAAAGGGGTGTGCCAGGGCTTGTGACAGGACATGAAGGGGAAGTGCCTTAGCAAATGGCTGTTAAAATAGAATACAAGAAAATTGGTCTTTCAAAGTTGTTTTTTTAAAAACAGAAAATGCTAAAAGTATTTTTTCTTACTACAGAACTGATTTATTTAAAAAAAACA